>NW_027499359.1:0-131980 GCF_021521415.1 Bidens hawaiensis
ACATTACAAGCTGTGTTTGCCTTGGCCTTTATTATTTTTAACCCTGTGGATGAAATTTGGTATGTCAAGAGTTGTATATAAGTAGTTTGTCGATCATAGTACACAATGTACGTATGTCTTGGGTCAATTTTTTGTATATATTGATGTTAGTATTTGTCAAAAAAAATGAAAAAAAAAGAAAGAAAAAAAAATGAAAATCAAAGAAAACTCAAAAATAGTTCGTGTTTAAAGTCGATATTGGTTGTAAAAAATAGTTAGTGGGTTTGTTTTTTGTTTGGTGTTGTCAATAAATTGGGTTACATCCACCATAAGTCACTAAACAAATCCGCTTCCACACCCTAACCTAAGCCACATCAAAACCCTTAGTTGTATTCTATATGAAACCGGTGGGTAATGGGTAGAGATATGACTTGCTTCCAAGATTATTACATTGTGTTCATACTTGGTATAGAGGGCAGAGAGATACTAACACATTTTTTGCTGGTCTAGATATTAAACTGAGAGGGGAGACGTTATAAGGGGTATGAACATGTGTGCCTTAACCGGAAACAAAGAACACTCGTTTGGACGGTTCCATAGTTTTAAAATGTATCATTAAATTGTTTGGTGGGTTATCAACCTTGACAGTGTCAGTTCTTGGGAATCGGGTATGACATTATACCTCACTAGTATTAATACTGATAATTGATGAATAATCGATCGAGGTGTATGTGTTTCATGATAGTTTTCTTGAGGGGAAGAAAATGGTAAGTGTGGGTATGTGATGTAATGTAATGATGAAATAATGTGCTTTAAGTGTTTTATATTGCGTGTTTTACTTGTTTATATGTAACGAACACAAGTACTTTGATTGGTTTTATGTTTACAGGTGATCGAAGCATATAAGAGCTTAAAGGAGCGAATTTGGAGCATTTAGAATGGAGTGGAAATGAAATTATTAATATAAGATATGATAGAGAATTGAAATTTGAAGACGTGGCCCAAACGGGGACGAAAACGGAGTTGAAATGAATATTTTATGAAGAATACGGTGGTTTGGTGTTGTAGCCGCCGTAAGGCAGAGAATAAAGCCGGTAGGCTACACCCAGGCCATAGGCTACGGTGGCTAGGCCGTAGGCTACGGCCGGGTCTGATGGAAAACCATGTTTTCTTGTTTTTCTTCCATATTTAAGCCCGATTAAACCCTAGGTTGAGGATTCTTTTGGGTCCATTCTCCACCATCATAACACCTTTCAATCACCATAATCATCCATGTTATCATCCTTGCAACAATTAATGAAGCTATTCAAGATCAAGATGCAAGGCTAAACCCACTTGTGACCACTTCAGGTGTATGGTTTTGTGTAATTTACTATGATCAGATTCTTTTTGCTTAATTGATTATAAACTTGATTGAGCTTTGTTATTTAATGTTGTTTACTTTTCCAATTGATTGTTTAAACAATTTGTATTCTTAATTATTGAATTTTGCATCACTTATCTGGTTGGGTTCATCAACATTTAGGACTAGGTTCTTGTGTCATTGAACTAATAACCTCTAGTCATTGCAACCTAATTGATTTTCAGAATATAAAATTGGTAATTTGGTAGACCGGGTTCAGTTGTGTCAACAATTCAGTTAGGGTATCGTTTGTCATCACAACCCAACTATTAGGTTTAGTAATTACTGCGCAATCAATTTATCTGAATTTGTGATTAGTTGGTCATCGCGTTACCTGAACCTGAAGCGATTCACTTTTCTCATAACTGTTTATAGTCTACTTAAAGTAATCGTGTTTTATTAAATAATCTTTTATAAACCACTTGACATCGTTTGTCCATCTTAATTTAATAATTATTAATTATTAATTTTACTTGCACTTTCCACTGATTTCCTGTGGATTCGACACCTTACTTGCTCTAGCTAGTAAAGGTATTTTATAAATTTTTTTATTGACCTTTCGATATAGATGATTGAATGCAATATACAAAAACTTTATGCAATTGGCATTGTACCTGTTATACTAATTATAATTTTGCCAGAAAACTCACCAAACATCGTTAAAGAGATAAGGTAAGAAAACTTACCGGGCCGACAATATATTGTAACGAGTGAACATGAGCACAAATACTTGTCCGATTAGGCGTGCATGTTCATTTAAAGCTAAATGAGTGAACACGAACATGCCCATGTTCATGCTCACCTGGTTCGTTTAAAGTGATATGCACGAACACAAATACTTGAACGATGCGCATATATGATATAATATTAAACTTAAGTTTATATGTAATAACATGGGCAGCCCAAGGCTTCTTGAATCGGATGTGGGCCCATAACCCACCCAAAAGTGAGTATAATGAAAAAAATAGTGCAAGAAAACGGATATCAGAGGAATGGCATGCAGGTCTGTTTAGCTTAAAGCACATGGAGTGAAAATCAACAATTATTCCTTTTAACAAATACAAATAGCAGGAACGAATTTTTTTTTACAAGTACAACAAACACACACTATACAAAGCCTGAGCAAACAATGTTACTGAAAACTAAAACTTTATATAAACTAACATACACTAATCGTTCAAGTGAAAAGACAACTTCGAAGTTTTAAACAACAATCTCCAAATCAACCAAACCGTACACCTCCTGTAATAGAACTAAAGAAACCCAAAAGGCATTGGGTAATCATATGGTCCTTGTAAATGTTATAAGCAGAAACTTGTAGCATATCGTACACCTCCTGTAATAGAACTAAAGAAACCCAAAAGGCATTGGGTAATCATATGGTCCTTGTAAATGTTATAAGCAGAAACTTGTAGCATGTCATAAAACGTTAAAACTGAATGCATACCCGTTGAGAAAAGAATAGCTTCCAAAACAAATACAAAGTTACCCTGCATCAGAGGTGCACAAGTCATAGAACTAAATTAGATTTGTAACAACATTTCTCCAAGATAAATCCGATAATAATATTTTATTTAATAATCCAGATACATATCTAGCAAACTGACCTATCTAACGATCGTCATAGAACATAATAGATGGTTGAAACATTCAAGGGTGATGTGTGGGTAAAAGAATGTGTATTTATTGTTTAATTTCGTGTATGTTAAGTGTTTTTATATATCTAACATGAGTACTTTGAGTG
Source organism: Bidens hawaiensis (assembly GCF_021521415.1). NCBI lineage: Eukaryota > Viridiplantae > Streptophyta > Magnoliopsida > Asterales > Asteraceae > Bidens > Bidens hawaiensis. The sequence goes on from NW_027499359.1 coordinate 3,126, forward strand.
GTTTTATGTTTATCAGGTGCTCGGAGCTTAAAGGAACTAATTTGAAGCACTTAGGATGGTAAGAAATTGAGTTAAGGGCAAAAAGGAACCAATCGGGGGGAGTTCGGAAGTGATTTGTGCGCACCTAAAGTAAAACGGGCATATCCAAGGCTAGAAATTAAGTTACGGAACCCGTAATATCAATATGAATTTTGGGTTTCTCGACGAGAAGAATATGAAAATCGCATAATGGGATCCATAAGGCAGAGACTGAAGGCCGTAGCCTATGGCCCTAGAGTAGGCTACGGTGGCCTGGCTACGGCCAGGTCTGACGGGCATTTTGTTTTGGGCTTGATAAACCCTAAGTCGATTATTCTTCATACCCGAGTCACCAAGGACGAATTTGGAGAAATTCTTCACCATCTTAACACCTCTCAAGCACCAAATTATCCATGGTTTCATCCTTCCAATCAATATTTGAGTCAATCGTGATGCAGAGGCAAGTCTAAACCACTCGTGACCACTCAGGTGCAGGGTTTGCATATGAACTAGTTATTCTTAAGAATATTACATGTATTGGGATTTATTTTTGATTAATCTTTTGGTTGATTGAATCTATATGTTTATTTGAATTGATTAAACAATTGTGTTTTTTGGACTTTCGTTTATCATCAATTATTTCGTTTATGTTCATCAACATTTAGGATTAATTTTTATCGTCATTCAACCGTTTACCATTAATCATTGGTAGATGCTAAATTTTATATTAATGAACTGGTAATTAAGTAGACCGTATTAAGTTGTGTCAATTCTTCGGATTAAGTTATATGAATCATCATAATCAAACTACTGTATCTAGTATTCATTTATCTATTCTAATATACGAATCATGTCTATGTGATTTCCCGATTTGTATAAATTAATGTCAGTCAGTTTATTGCATATCCCGAACCTGAAGTGTAGTCATTATTTTCTTAAATTGTTTTACAACTGAATTAATTTCCAAACCGCTTGACATCATCTGTCATTTTAGTTTAATAATTTCATAAATTATGAGTTTGATTAGCACTTTCCACTGATTCCCTGTGAAGACGACCTTACTTACACGTACTAGTTATAAGTGTTTAAGCTTATAAATACTTATTTTTTATTAGAGCACGACATCTACATTAAAGAGAACAATATTTTATTAGCAGATTTAGGTTTGGTTCATAATAACATGACAAAGCACATGCTAGGAACATGAGTAGATCTCACAGGTTGAGTTGACTTCTCTAATATTGTTGATTAAGGACCAACTGTACGATAAAGATTAATCGGTCCTCATCAATTGATTATTATTATTAATAGAACATGCCTTTTAATTATTTATTGACTACTAAAATTACAAAGTTTGATTTGATTGAACCTGAATTAACTTGTGCGTTAAGAGTGAATATGTTTAGGTGAGATTATTGAATATGTGAATCAAATTAAAAAGGTTTGATGGTTACCAGTTTAGAGTTTGCGATCGTGTCAGGATGTAACACCCCGACTAAAGCGGAATACGCCCGAGTATGACGTATATATTGCTCAAAACACATGTGACACTATTAAGTGACAATATTATCATTAATTAATTTAAGCATCAAGTACACAAGTTTATAACAAGAAATACAAGGAAAATACAAAGAAATATACATTTAAGCAATTCGTTCATTTAAGTTGAATATCCTAAGTACTAATGTCTTTGTCACGGCATCATCCTCTAAATAAGGTACATGTAGCATATATATATAAAATAATGGTCAACTATATGAATAGTTGGTGAGTTCTCACAAGTTTCGATATAAGTACATAAAAATCTACAATTCCATGAACAAGTGTAAATGTGCAAGTAAAGTCCTTTCTAGTTAGATTGTGCACCAACGCACTCGGATAATAGTGCAAGTAAGTGTCTTTTCTGTTGGTAACAACCAACATACTCGGATCGGGGGTCACTATTCCACTCATAACATCGTGGTCCTGAGTGCATGGGGGGGGGGCGTATGATCATACTTAATGAGGAAACCATGAGCACGCAATCTTTTAGCAAGTAAGCATATAAACACACAAGTCCAAGTAGCGAATTGTAGTTTGTAAATAATGAATAAACGAAATTGTAATTTGGATAGGATATATATGCTACCCCAAAAAGTAATAAAAGAGTAAAAAAGGGGTATGAGAAACTCTCCTTTGATATTGGAATGACAACTTGGAAACGAAACGGGAAGCGCGTTGTTTGAAACCAAAAGTTCAAATCTCACGAGCTAATATAATAAGAACACGAGAATTACTAACTAATTAATGGGAATAGCATGTCGGTTTTAAATTCATACGTTTATATATGTATATATATATATATATCTTTACACATTTTAAAGTATTTTAATATTTAAGTTTAACAGATTTTAACGATATACTATTATAATATTATTTATAAGTTTTATATTAAATTTGTGTATAATAATGTTACGGGATATTAGCGTTGTCGGTATATTTTGTTTTAGTATTAACTATTGTGTTTTAGAATTTATAAGGTTTACGAAGATAATATAGATATATATATATTTATATATATTTTACGAGTTTTAACGATGTTTAGGGTTTATAAAAGTTTAGTTTTCAGATGTAAAGGTTAAACACAATCTAAAACAATTGTTATTTAACTTAAAAAATATTTTATTTGATTTATAAAGTATATATGATTTATTATATTTAATAAACATGATTAAAAAAATGTAAATAGATGTAGCAATGACCCGGGTCTCCACTACCACACTAGGTATACACAACCACCAGACCCAAACTGTTTTGTGTTGTGAAATCTTAAACAATATATATATATATATATATATATATATATATATATATATATATATATATATATATACTATCTTAAAATACATATAGGAAAGACAATTTCGTCATTTCACTCAAAACTCTTAATTTTAAGAGTGTCCAAATATGTATGCATATCATACAACTGGTGAAAGCATAATGTAATTGAAAATTTTAAATCCCGCTCAAACCTCACCACTTCCCAGATTTCAAATGTGCGAATCTCATAAAGGTTACACACCCAATCTTCCTATTTGACTCTCTCTCCTTCTCTCGCCTACTCCAAACCATCACCCATTCACCCCTAATCCTCCATCGTCATCCAGTAGTCTCCCATACCCAGGTATGATACCAAAATCTCAATCGATTCCTGATTTTTTAGATTTTACACGTTATTATAACAAAACCCCATATGCGACCAACTGAACCACCACCAGCGGCGAGACTGAACTCCACCGTCGCTGCCACCCACGCCTGCCATCAAGTCAACAAGGTAGACAAATCACTACTTTTCTAATAACAAATCACCCGTTTTTTTTTACCAACTCAAGATAAATCAACACCAAAGTCTTCCTATGAGAGGTTTGTCTACTAATTTACTTAGCAACTTTTTAAGTCGTAGTAAATCTGACTAAACACTCTTATCATGCTTGGTTTAATCGGGAAACCTTTCATTACTTGTTTTTCTTTAATTTCTTTATCAATTTTTATGAGCTCGAGATTATGCTTGGCTTAAGTTTTCTTGATTTCAAATTAATAATATGTACTTCAGTAACTAGGTAACAAACTGTACAAATTTGTGAGTAATAAATAGATAAACTCCAGTAGCCGATTTAAACCGCACTTAATCGGAAGGAAAATCAAGTTGTCTTTATGTTCTTGGTGCTTTTAGCTTCTCATTTGTAAATTCGTTACAAGTTGGTATATAACTCAGTTGAAGACCTTTTTTTCTGTTCATTTTATTCTCGATAACTTGTTTATCTTGTCTGAAGGTTGTTGTGGTAAATGAACATATTGAATCAGATACTACAAGCCGGAACTTGGCAAGTAAGTGCATCCTAATCTTTAAACTACTGTAATCATTCATGTCAATTGGTTATTAATTTACTACTTTGTTCATAGATCGCTCCAATATATTTGATATCTTGTGTATCAATCAATCAATCAATCAATCAATCATGCCCAGTAAAATCCCACCGACAGCAAAGCTATAAGTAGGGTCTGGGGAGGGTGGGATGTAGGCACACCGTACCTCCATCCAAATGAATGAAGAGGTGGCTTCCAGAGAGACCCTCGGCTCTAAGTACATGTGTATGAAGCAAAATAAAGGAAACAGTTATATACAAACTACTACTAATTATAATAATATTAATAATAAGATCACAGTTTAACAGCTATATAAAAGCTAATAATAATAATAATAATAATAATAATATATGTAAGGGAAATACCATTATGGTATGCGACCTAAATAAGTTAAGTCTAAGCCCTATGGTATTCAATTCTCTCTAAAAATCCTTAACTTTAATTATACTTCTCCACGAATTCCTATCCTCAACCATGTCCTCGGAGAGGTTTAGGTCTATCAAATCATACCTAATCCTCTCATCCCAAGTCAATTTCGGTCGTCCTCTACCCTCCTCCCCTCTATAGTAATGTTTTCTACGGATCTAACAGGATTCGTCGTCTGTCTTCTCTTTACATGTCCAAACCATCTCAATCTCCACTCTCTTATCTTGTCTGCTATGTTCGCCACCCCTAATCTCTCGCGAAACACAACGTTTCTTATTCGGTCTAGCCTTGTGTGCCCACACATCCAACGTAGCATTCTCATTTCTGCTACCTCCATCTTCCGCACTTGTGCCTTCTTGATGGCCCAACACTCTGTTCCATATAGCATTGTAGGTCTAACTGCCACCCTATAGAATTTTCCCTTTAGTTTAGTCGGGAAACTCTTGTCGCATAATATACCTGTGGCTGCTTTCCATCTACACCATCCTACCTGAACTCGGTGGGTGACATCACTGTCTAATTCCCCATCGCTCTGTACAAATGATCCTAAATACTTGAACTTCGTTACCTGCGGGACCACCTGCCCTTCAATTGTGATCTGTGCGTCTTCATTGTCGTTTATCCCACCAAAATCACAGTGGAGGTACTCCGTCTTAGATCGGCTAATCTTTAAACCTTTTGTCTCTAAGGTTGTTCGCCACTCCTCAAGCCTCATGTTTAGATCTTGTTTTTTCTCAGCAAGTAACACAATATCGTCTGCGAACATCATGCACCACGGGAGAGTCCCCTGAATCGACTTTGACAACTCATCCAAGACTACTGCAAAAAGAAACGGGCTCAACGCTGACCCCTGGTGAAGACCTACCTCTACAGGAAAGAAATCAGTATCCCCCACTGGCGCACGGACACTTGTTTCACTCCTGGTATACATATCCATAATTATCTCTATGTATTTCCTGGGCACTCTTCTACCCTCCAAGCACTCCCAGAGCACCTGTCGTGGCACACTGTCGTAGGCCTTTTCTAGGTCAATAAACACCATGTGTAGATCACGCTTCTTCTCCCTATACTTTTCCATTAATCTTCTTAGAAGGTGTATTGCCTCTGTGGTGGAATGCCCCGGCATGAAGCCAAATTGGTTGACCGTAACCTGAGTTTCTCGTCTAAGTCTACCCTCAATCACTCTTTCCCATAGCTTCATAGTATGACTTAGAAGTTTGATTCCTCGGTAGCTTCATAGTATGACTTAGAAGTTTGACTTAGAAGTTTGATATCTTGTGTGAAACACGGTTTTTGATTGTTGAAAATTTTGTTATACAAGCAACCTAGAGATCACTTCAAGTTCTTCTAAAAAACATTGAGATATGTCGTATGTTTGATCTTGATATCGTGAGATCAAATATGATCTCAAGGGAAGTTAGAAATTTACCAAACAACGTAGGGTGTGAATCCCTAAATCATCTGGAATAAATAAAAGATATATATATCAAAACATGATACCATTTAGTGTTTTTTAAATCGATGCATCGTCTAGATGGTTATCACATATGCAACTAGAAGTTTGCATGATTTGTGACTTAGCTAATTTGATGGAAAGCACATTATTCCAGATTATCATTTATGGTTTGGTAATTACAATGTATTGAATATCTTCAGTTATTAATGATTATTGGAATAAGTGTTGAAGTTTCTATACACGAATTGCTTTTGTTGAAGATGATCAAACAAACATCTTCGGTTGATTGCAAAGTCAATAATCATGAGAGCAAAAGTTCATGTTTTTATTTGAGTACATGTGATTTTACATGTTTTAATAGTTATTCACATCAAGTCAACAAGTTATGACATTTACTCCCCCTTACAATTGGTTTTTGGCCAGTAACCAAATAAGTCAGGTCAAAGATTTTTTGGTTGTGCGATATATAAATTGAACCACCACAATGCACAAAGATGTGACCTCAAAGAAAGTTGAAATTACATGTTAAGTATGAGAAATAATAAATGATTATATATTTAGAGCCATTAATGAGCGATTTGTTTACGACTCATTGGTTTTCACTTTAGTAAAGTAATGTTCTCAACATTAGGGGGAGAAAAAAGCAGTTGGAAAGTGAAAAGTTGGAATGAATTATCATGTCATCTTGATCCTCAGATTATAAACTATGAACATAAGTCCAAAGTTAATTCATTCACTAAGATAAGAGTAAATTACCAGATGAGTTTACTGACCTAAATAGAGTGACTAAGTAAGTCACATAATCAACTGCTTATGTTACAATTATATTAGTGTCTCAGAAAGACAAGCACAAATTCGTAATGAGTCTATTTCATGCGTGAAGCGTGGTAGACTAGTTGGTTCCAAAGGTAAAATTTCCTCGAAAATTGGAGCATGTGATAAAGATGGTCAAGTCGAGGTGCAGTAAAGGTCTCTTGAAAGAGATTAGACATGATGGATCTTGAAGAACCTTAGGTACCTGAAAATAAAGAGCTCTCAGCAAATTATATTTTATCATGTCTACAAGATATATGGAATCAAAATAAAGTCTACGTCGTTATAATTTTATATATAATATAGCGCTTGAAAATGACGAGGATCAAGATTTAAGATCTGCCTATGAAAAATGATTGGCCAAAGTGGAAAGACGCAAATAAGGCAGAGTTGAATTCTCTAAATGACAGAAAGTTTGTTGGACTAGCTGTCCATACAACTAAAGTTGTAAACGGGTCTTGTATATGAGTTATGAAAGTTCATCAAGTGATATAAGGCATAAATGATGGCACAAGGATTTTGCAAAGACCCATGATTAATAATGCAGAGACATATTCTCCAATGGTAGAAGCAATGACTTTTCGATAACTAAACAATTTGGTAATATAAAGAGAGAATTTATATGCATCTAATAAATATTGTTATTCAGTTGATACTGAAAGTTCACAAGAAAATCTATGAAGGATTTGAATTATCAAATCATGTAAAGTAAGTTCTCGAGAACTTAATGATTATTGTGTATAGAGTCTTATTTGAATACTTTACGATTATTGAATATGTTGAAAGATTAATTGATAAATCTTAATGATGTAATTATATGCATCAATAAGCATAACACATAGAATAAAATGTACATGATGAGTACAATATCTCAATAAACAAAGAAATTGTACAATATGGATTTTTGATATGTGATACAAAATGATGTGTTAATGAGCAAGTTTATGCAACAAAAATCATGGAAAAGTGAATGGGTATACATAATTTGTCAAGTTGAAAAGAAGTCCATGATGGATTAGCAAATGTATGGATTTATTCTTATTACGTATGGACTAAACTATTTGGATTGAGCTTGGCACAATCAAGAGATATTTTGATAAAGAGGGAGATAAGTTGGATATAAGTAGCCATACTTTTATCAAAATTTCACTCTTAAAGGGTCATTATAATCACATTTTACAATGATGATGCACATATCATCTAGAGAAAGTTATGAGCTTTTAAAGAGAATATTCTTTTTGAAAGACCTTGGCACGGTGTGATTATTGTTCGACTTATAGTTCAAGTATATGTATAATTATATGTTTATAAATCCATCAAAGTGCATCTAGAAAATGTTGAGACATTTTACCATGGACAAATTGATTCCTTTTAGCATGTTAAAGGATGTCTAACAATGACTCTATATCATTTTCTATCTAAATATGAATTTTATTGGTTCGGAAATACCATAATTAAATGCATTTGTGCATTATGTTGTACAGTTAGCTATATATGATTATTATTTTCTTTATTTATATTTATTGACATGTGTTTTACAAGGAGACATCACAACGGGTTAAAACATATATTTCAGGTATGGAAATATGTGTTTATATTTTACTAACCCATCAAAACAAGTTTGGTTAGTCTTGTTGAAGCAGAGAAACACAACATGATCATAACCAGATGAAGCTATAGAAGTTTTCACGTGAAGATCATATAACATCATTCAACTTAAGGATTCAAATGTCAACGAACGAAGACGCAAATGATTGACTACAAAGTTTTGGGCAACTTTCACAGAAGATCGATATCTACCATTTTAATGGGCATATAAATCAGGGGGGGACAATACGCGCTGCACTCTTTTTCCCTTAGCTATGGTTTTGTCCCAATGGGTTTTCCTAGAAAGGTTTTTAATGAGGCAGCATCTCCAAGCGTATTAAGTTGATAACCAAGGGGGAGTGTTATATATATATATATATATATATTATGGTGGTTATCAATACCTAATATAGATTAGGCTTATTGTTCAAGTTATCTTCTCTTTATATACATCTTATTATACCTCATTGTAACACACACCTATCAATGAAATCTCTCTCTTTCTCCCTACAACTCCTTCTCCTATGTGTTAGCTATTAGGCTTATTTCTTAACACTTTTGTAGTTATTTTTTATGATTATATTCTATTGCTTATACTACAATTAGAGATATGTAACTTGCCTATTATAAGTCTTACAAATAATATAGATGATTTTTGACTTTTGGTGTCAAATGTTTAGAGTGTGTCTAGGATTTGTGATTTTGTAGTTATTTTTGATGATTACAGACATGATTTTCCAACACAACTTAAATCATATTACCACTGAGTTTTGTCACATATACCACTTTTGAATCCTACCGTCACCTAAGTTGATAACAATAGTTAAATGTTGTCATTAGATTTGTATAATATACCTATATCATAGTCAAGTATTCGCTCACTGTATATTATTGTGGTTGCAGGTTGATTAGGAAAATGGGTCTAGAAGTACATTCGAAGGGCCGACGTCATCTGCTAAGGTACAATTTTGTTACACCATAGTTTATACGCGTTTGCCTTTTTATGCAATTATTTCCATAATCTAATAAACCCCTTCATAGCCTTGGTTGTATTATCCATAAAAACGAACTGAGCGGAGCACGAGTTACAAGAAATAACTTATACATAAAATCAAAAGTCAACTAATTAGAAACCCGCGTGATGAAAATGTGCTGGTCGGGCTGGTTGGCATTTTTAGTGGGTTTGGGTTGACGCATGTTGTTTTTAGTATAGGTCGGTAGGGGTGTGCATGAAACTGAAACAACTAAACCTAATTGAAATAGTCGAGCCCATTAAGAAACTAATGGTTTGGTTATACCTTTTTCAAAAAAGTCGTTTTTTGTTTCTTCAAGTTTTTATGACTAAAAATAAATTCTATATGCAATTAGGCATGGATTAACTCGATCTTTCACAAGGATCGAAAGCCATTTAGGAGCCACAAATCTTATTTCTCAAAAAATTCGTTAGCCAAATGAGGCTCATTAGGTTAGCTTAGTTCTTTAGGTTTGCTTAGTTCTTTTACTCTTTCCTTTTTTACATTTTTAATGTGCTTCAAAACATTTATTCGCTTAATGGAACATCTCTCATTGTTCTACATTTTAGCAGTTAATTTAAAAGGCGTTTATCAGTAATACGCCCCTGCACGCGTAATAAGCTTGATTTAATTGAATTGCCATGCTTCAGCTTATCCATTGTTTGTATGATAAGATTCTCATAATATATCCGTACTCATTATAGTTAATATTTTGGAAACAAAGTAGCAGAATACGCAAATGTAACTAAAAAGTGGTCTGCAGGTTGAGATGCGCTACTCCTTGGACATGTGGGTACTTAGTTATTAGCGTTATTTCTTTGGCATTTTATAGGTTTTTAAATATTTAAATAAGGTTGGACATGTTATGTTTTAGTTTAAACTTGATTTGAACTTGCTATGTATTATGTTAAACTTATTTTTTGTTTAGTTAAACCTGTATGTATTGTGTATCAAGTTGAACTCATTATGGACTTATTTTGTACTCGGTATTAATTTCCTTTTAATAAGGAAGCCAACCTGAGATTGAGCTCAAATTTTAAGTTTCGGACTAAAACCGAGCCAAGCTTGCCCTGTCTCGGCAGTTTGCATGTGAACACTTCTATTATGAGGCCAGTGGTAAAAAAACCAGTTGTGAAATGTCACCTCCGCCGGATCGCATGGGTACCTACTAGTATATATATATGTAATAAGTCTCATGTTCATTATCATCCTAACAAACCCTAGATTCAATTCTCCAAATCCATTCCATATTTGCCCGATTTATGTTAGGGGTTTTATTATAAGCTCAAAAAAAAAATTGCGTATAACAATTACCTCTATATGTTACGGATTGATGGTGAACCATAGTTAGGCCGGAGTTAACTTTGATGGATGATTTGATGATTAAAGAGTGTTTGTTTGTTAAGTATTATGTTTGAAACAAGTTTATATGAATATTATCGTCCTATTTATAGCCTCAATTGGATGATTTGGTGTTTAATACGAGTAATTACGATTTGATTATAATCTGATGGTCGTGGTGATTAATACAAGTTTATTAGGGTGTAAATGATGAAATTAATCACATGTTATGGTTTAGAAGTAATGGAGAAGTCGTTTGGAACAATTTAGCGGATCGATTAGTGGTTTAAACGCAATTGTTGGGTTTCACCAGCGCCGATTTCCGGCCGCCGGACGCATCACCGGAAAAACATGAGGGGACAAGGGAGGGAGACGGGCTGGGGTTTTAGTTTATAATATTTTTAAATATTTTACACTTCTGGCCCCTGAACTATCAAAACATTTATATTTTGTTTTTAAACTTTATTTACCCTTTGAACGTTGAACTTTGTAAATACACATAACTTGATAAGAACATGATATACTAATAACTTTGGATTGTTTACGTTTTATACCCATATAGTTTGAACTTGATTATTTTATTAACTTTTAAGGCTCGGAGATTCGTTAATTGAACAAAATGAATAGGAAGTGAACATAAACGAACTTTGGAAAATTGGAAATTATATAAATTGAAAACTTTCAAAAACAAATACATTGAAATGACAAAACGGGTCTGTTCAATGAATACCAGTACAAATACAAATACGAAAAACTGACAAATGTCACAGCTCGTATTATGTCCAGATAGTTTGGGTCTCGTTTAAGTACAACATTAAATTCTGGAGTTTTATAACTTAAATGAATTGAATAGAAAATGATTGATTAATTACTTGAATTTTCTACAATATTATATAAATGATAAACGAAAGTTACAATGACATCGAAACGTCAAAACGTGTCGGTTATTAAACGTAAATACATAAGAACGAAATATATATATATATATATATATATATATATATATATATATATATATATATATATATATATAAGCAAAACCGAAAATTTGAAAAATGGGTTAGATTTTCAGGTTTGAAAAGTAACGAATGTTACAGGACTTACAACTTTTGGAAATTTTGTACCAAACTAAAAATAAAAATAAAAATAAAATTTAAAAGAGAAAAACTAATATACGGAGTGGTTAAAAGTTTTAACAATTTTATACATTAAAATAAAATAATGCCGATCTTTGAATGACTCGAAAGAACGCCACAAATATGAAATTTGATAATGACACTTAAATATAGGATGTACCAGCAGCGTATCCACCATGCCCTTATCAATTGTATTTGTCCCGTTTCCCAAGAATCATTCCGAGTTCCGAGTTATTTCACACAACCGGACTTATTATATTTTCCATGCGAGTACTTTGATAATTATGTTTCGACCCATAATTACCTCTATCATTAGATGGTCCATATAACTTGCTCTATTGTGTGGTTTTAAGACATAGACCTTAGATAAATAAATAAAATTCTCATATATAACGTTGAAAATAAAAAAATATGAATTAAAAGGGTAAAAACATTACAAACACATTGATAGACCATTCAGGCCAAGGACAACGCGAAAACACTAAATCAAGTAAATGAAATCATCGTGGTCTAAACCAAGTAAACGATGTTGAAAACGAAATAAACTAGGTAATGAAATTAAAGAATGAAAACATTAGAATTATGAACATCGTAACATGTAATTGAAATAATGGGTTGAGAATAGCGTGGTAAGTAAACGTAGCATTAACCAATTAAATATAAACATGTAACTTGATAACGCATTGCGTGCGAGAATAGGTTAGATAAACGAAACTTTTAAATATCAAAATATCAAAAAGTTTAACAAATGTAAATCTCGGAATAAATTTCAACATTACTAGCGGCAACATTGAGATGAATAACAATTACATCTTAAAAAGATGTAATTTTATAATAAAAATGAAATGGGTGAATGAAATTTTAATATAAAGAATCTGTTAAGTCCGTAAAAGGAAATTTTCTAATAGTAACTTTGTGCTCATCAAAGTTAATTGAAATTTTGAAATCAAAATAAAGCATTTGTTCCAGACTGAATCAAGAACAACAAAATGGTTCAAATAAAACACTGAGTGGAAGAGAAGTACATAAATAAACAAAACAATTTGTGTAAAAGTATACCATAACATAAACTCCGCATGTACATGGGGCACAGTCCTGGTTCTAAGTAAACAAATTCGTTTGGAGAGAACCAGTCAAATGAGAATATAGTTTCTATTAGGTAACTATATACACATACATGTTCATAGTTCCAATTTCCACTTAACGGTTACGTTTAAGAAAAATTTGTCATAGACCACGGGATTTGAAATAACAAGCGTAAACCAATTTAATAAAGCAAATAAGAATGATGCATGAATTTACGTTTCGTAAAATACAGACGAATATGGATCAAAGATCAATGAACAATCGTGTAACATCCCGAAATTTCTAAGATGATATTAATTATATTATTTAATAGAAGTGGAAAGTTTACTCGGGTAGGCGGAGAAATAATAAAACAGAGTGGGAGTTATGCTAAGTCGGGCAAGTGTTGGGTAATGGATATGGGTTATGGACTTGGGTCATGAAGGAAAGAAGGATGAGACCATGGGCTTAAGCCCATGATCCATAAGTATATAAACCTTAAATTCCCATTTTTCATTACACACATATTCCATACACCACCAAAACACACACTTAGCTCTCTCTCATATTTCTCTCTCTAGCCGAAACCAAGAGGAAGAGCCGATCTCAACCCGAGATATGGTAGTATGATGTTGTAGAGATCCAAACCCGTTAGATCTAGTCGCCAAACGACGAGCTGACACCGTAAACCGTTAAAGTCACGAGATCCGGATGGAATCAGGTATAAACCGATCACAAAATGAGCTTAAGGATCAGCCTAGCTCAGATCTGGATCGAACGGGACGAAAAACGGTGAAAACGGTGGTGGAATAAGTGAGATCTCGCTTTCCCGGCGAGATCCCGTTTTTCCGGCAAATGCGGCACCGGAGTTTTGGTACGAGGTTAAGTGGTGTCACGGAAGGTTCTGACCTAACCCTAATTCGTTAACGGAGAGTTGACGAACTAGAGTTAATTCGTTAATGGAGAGTTAACGAATTGGAAGTAATTCTTTAAGGTGATTCGCTAACGAAAGCTTAACGAACTAGCCTTACTTAGTATCCAATTCGTTAAGGAGGAAGATAACGAACCAACCCCAATTCGTTATAGTCATTCGTTACAATGAGATAACGAATTAGAAGGTCCAATTCGTTACACGTACTGATTCGTTATGTGGACTGATTCGTCAAAGGACCAGTTCGTTATAAGTTCCAGTTCATGTTAAGGACCAGTTCGTTATGATAACCCAATTCGTTATGAGCAAAGTAACGAACTAGAAGTTTGAGTTAATGACAGAACAGTCCCTGGACTTAGAAAGAATGAGATAATTATATAATAGTCATTGGACTTTGATAATCTATAAAAGATACCTTTAAAGGTTAACGAGTAACGATTAACTAACCGGGTAATGATTCAATGAAGTAAAACCGCCTTAGATACTTAAGCTTAATTAAATAAATTATGAGAATGGCCAGAGTAGTATTTAATATTGCATTCTTTAGACAGTTAGTCGCGCGCAGCTCAAGAAAGGGATAACTATTAATGGCGAGCGTAACCGTGTTCAGGTGAGTTTTTAGCCCCATTCCTTGATAGGTTTTCGGGGCTGTGTGTATACTCGATGTGAAGTGTGAATACACTTACCTTAAGTGGTAAGCGTATGCTATAATGTTAATAAGTGATATATATTATATATAGATGTTATGAATTGATGTCTGTCGATGCGTGAACGATCTTCGGATATTGCACGTGAAGACAGGGAAAGTAACACTTGTCGGTGCGTGAACGATCTTCGGATATTGCGCGTATCGTCAAGTTAAGTGGATGCCAAGTGGTTATTAGTGTGTATGAATGCTATGATGTGACTTATTTTATGTAGATGATAAATTGATATGAAGTGTGTTGTAGATAAGTAGGATAAAGTGTGGTAGAAGTGGATAGGGGTCTAGAAGGGTGTTAGCGACATGACGATAGTACGGGGTAGGGTGAGCCTATACGTTCCTTCATTATAAAAGTGGCATAACGTGAGCGCGTGGTAGAGTAAGTCTATGCGTGCTTTCTTTAATAAGTGGCATGACGATAGCAAGTGGGAGAGTAAGTCTCTACGTACCTTCGTAATTAAGTGGCATTACGTAAGTACATGGGAGGGCAAGCTTCAATGTGCTTCCGTAATCAAGTGGCTAAGCTGTAGGGGTAACTAAGTGGTTAAGAGGTAAGGTGAGCAGGTTAGATAGTGGGCTACATGTCTTCGGACACGTATGTAAATACATGTAGTGGTTGTACGATAAGTTGCTTGATTAACTAGAACTCACTTAGCGTAGCTGACTTTTAGTATGCATGCAGGTGATCAGACTAAAGAGCTAGCATGAGGACGTCACATGGTATGGATTGAACGGCTGGCATATGAAGACGAAAGAAATGGTGTTTTGCATATGATGTTTTAAGTAGGTTTTAAAGAAAAGATTAAATTTTTTGTAATGAACGATTGAAGTTAACGTTTCCGCGAAAGTTTTAATTAACTCTGATTTGTAAGAACTACGTATTTGAGTAAATCCGACATTAAAGTAGGGCTACCTGGTTCGGGGCCTTACAAATCGAAATAAACTTCGTAATAATATTCTAAATAAATGGATAGAAATCACTTTGGGTATGTTCGGAAAATACGTGAAGAAGAAAGTAAAGAAGAGAAAATGCAGCTTGTGACCTTTGTCTTCTCGAGTGTTGTTTTGGTGGTATTGGTATAAAAGTTGGCGTGAGAGGTGGTGCCATGATTTCTTAGCCGAAACTCATTGTCGATAACGAAGTGGAAGGAAAGGAAGGGATATACATATGTTATAATTTACAAAAATCGGTTGTAAAACGTGATGCTTTTATATCTCATGGTGAAATAAGATTTATTCTATTTTATTTAGGCAAAAAGTTTTTAGCTATCGCTAAGACTTGCAAATTTTATGAAATTTTAATCGTAAAAACATATGTTTTCTTTTGGCTAGCGACCAAAGAAAATGTTTGTTAGATAACGTGACTTGTTGAATGAAAAATAGCCACAAAGTGCTTAATACTTGTTTGAAACAAAAAGAAATTTACTTTAAATATATTATTTGAAAAAATAATTATAATATTGATAGTAGTGACGATGATACTAGTAATAATTATATTAATAATAATAATAATAATAATAACAATAATAATAATAATATTAACAATAATAATAAAAATTTTTAATAATAATAATATTGATAATTACCGTAATAATAATAATAATGATGACGGCGATGCTACTAATAACAATGGTAGTAGTAATATTAGTAACGATGATAATATTAATAACTTTAATAATAACAATAAATAATAATAATAATAATAATAATATTAATATTAATAATAGAGAGAGTAAATTCTTTTTAAAGAATATTCATTTGACTGAAAGTTAAAAATAACTGATGATTTGGGATTAGGCGCGAGCTGTTAGTAAAAGAAATGTTGGAACTTATGTTTTAGGCCGACACATCGAATTGATTTGTGGGTGAAAAATATATTATTTGGTCTCAACCAAGGGTGGATGGCTTGAAGACCAAGTCATGCTAGACTAGTATAAATAAATGTTTTTATTCATTTGTCTAGTATGAGTGTTTGTATTGTGTATGAGTGAGATCTAGGGTTTTATCCCTTTGGGAGAGTCTCCGCCTCCAGGATGAGCTCTCCTGGTGGCGGCTGATATATTTCTTAATCGAATGTATGTATGAATGTATGTATGAGTGTTTCATCTTAATGAGAATCATTCGGCTAATATTTCATACTACCATTTCTGTCTTTTGGGTTTTGATTACAATTGTTCATCCTATTATTGATTGTTAATAAAATCAGGCTCTCTCCCAATACACCTCATCTGTCCAAACATCTTTCAAGAGTGAATCTGAGTGAGATTCGATCCTAACCCTAGACCCAAGCTCCACACCGTTGTTTAACACCGATTATTCACGCTTCCGTACCGGGGCTCGGTTCTGACAATTGGTATCAGAGCGGGGTTACCGAATCGTTCAGACTAACCGCTGAACTGATTCATTTTGCTCTTGAATCCCCCATGGACGTTAAACGATGAAGTTCGTTGAAATTATTTTTGGGGGTTTTGAAATTATTTGATGATTCGGAGAAAATTTTATGGATTGATTTTGGGTTGATGATTAGTTCGGAGATCCAACATCAATTTCATGTTTATTTGGTCAGAACGGTCCAGATCTGATGTAACAGTGTTATTTGGCTCGTTTTGAGGCAACTCTATTCATTTGATGATTTCCAGATCTGAAAAGGTTATGGATAAGATTGAAGATAGATTTCTTTTATTTATTTCGAGATGACCTGGATATTGCTCATCGATTCTTTTCTGATTTCGGAACTACTTTTTCTATCTTAAAGAATTAGGGTATTGTTTGCTCGATATTGATTTTGATAAGTGTGTTGCACAAACAGGATACGATATGTTGGAAAACGTTGCCGTTGGTACAAACTGGTATGAAGAAGGTACAAGTCAAGAATGAACAGGTACTAAAGGCAATATTATCATTGTTTGTTGTAGAAAATGAAAAGTGAATATTCAAGCAGGTTCTGCAAGGGCAAATCAGTGATTGATAATGGTTAAGTGTTGCTTCGTGCACAGATTGTGTTTTGCCCAAGCACAATTTTTGGTTCGGGCACACTTTATCTCGGGCACATCTTATCTCGGGCACATCAAGTTCTAGTGTCGAGTAACCCCTTGCATATCCTTGGTCTTCTCAAGAAAACTATCTTTAAGTCCCGAGCACACTTTGTGCTAGGAAAGTGCTTCCGAGCACACTTTGTGCTAGTGCAAAAATTGAAAAATCACAAGTGTTTTGCTTTCCGGGTACACTTTGTGCTAGGAAAGTACTCCGGGCACACTTTGTGCTAGGAAAGTTCTTCCAAGCATACTTTGTGCTAGTGCAAAAATTGAAAAATCACAAGTGTTTTGCTTTCCAAGCATACTTTGTGCTAGGAAAGTACTCCGGGCACACTTTGTGCTAGGAAAGTACTCCGGGCACACTTTGTGCTAGTGAAGAGCTCCCAATAAGACTTTGTGCTAGGAAAGTGTTCCCAAGCACACTTTGTGCTAGGAAAGTGCTCCCAAGCACACTGTGTGCTAGGAAACAGAGTTTGTGAAACATTTCAAGGTTTTGAAGAAACTTTTGAGATTTTTGGTACCGTTGACCGTTTGACAAGCTGTTCTCTACGGAAGATATATACTCAGGGGTATTTTGGTAATTTTTCTCCATTCATCAACAAGCTTATGGAATTCAAACCTCATCCAATTTCACGACTTCATCAAAAGCTGTACAAGAACAAGTGTTAACCAAGCTTAAGGATTTAATCACTTTTAGTGTCAACCAACATATGAATATGTTTATTTTCATATTTTTACAATCTTGATAAGGATGGTCAAGATTGTTTCACCCACACTTGATTTGAAGACACGTTCTTTAAAGACAATTGCAACGAAATTGGGGGAGTAAAAATCTTTGAATTTCATTGCAAATGGAAGTTTCAAATCAAGTAAAAGACTCAATATAAGGAAAAGCTGATCAAGATCAATAATCCAAGGTTTTTTCAAAGATTTTTCATCATTTGTAAGTTTTCAGATTTCCTAGTACGGATGAGAAGATAGAGTCATCTTGAGCAACAATGTTGAAAGGATGATCAGTAGAGTTTAACCTCCTATGAAATAGTCACTTGAACAATCAAGAACGGGTTATGGTTGACTTGAATGCTATCTTAATTCAGGAAATGGTTTGAAGATGATTTACAAAGGAAGAGGCAAATTTGAAGAATTGAAGATTATTTGATGATCACATTGAGTTTATTTCTTTTTGTGATAACCTTGTTACTTGAAGTTGATCTTTGAAGTTCAAAGCCTCGTTCATACGCCCATACAACTATATCCAGAAGTGGTATAAGAGTGATAATTCGAAATGAACAATGGGAGAAGCTTAACGTGAGGGGGAGAACTTCAACGAAAGACAACGAGTTATGAGATGATCATGGAAGAAATTCGATGGCATCGGTCTAAGGGGGAGATTATTGGAACTTATGTTTTAGGCCGACGCATCGAATTGATTTGTGGGTGAAAAATATATTATTTAGTCTCAACCAAGGGTGGATGGCTTGAAGACCAAGTCATGCTAGACTAGTATAAATAGATGTTTTTATTCATTTGTCTAGTATGAGTGTTTGTATTGTGTATGAGTGAGATCTAGGGTTTTATCCCTTTGAGAGAGTCTCCACCTCCAGGATGAGCTCTCCTGGTGGCGGCTGATATATTTCTTAATCGAATGTATGTATGAATGTATGTATGAGTGTTTCATCTTAATGAGAATCATTCGGCTAATATTTCATACTACCATTTCTATCTTTTGTGTTTTGATTACAATTGTTCATCCTATTATTGATTGTTAATCAAATCAGGCTCTCTCCCAATACACCTCATCTGTCTAAACATCTTTCAAGAGTGAATCTGAGTGAGATTCGATCCTAACCCTAGACACAAGCTCCACACCGTTGTTTAATACCGATTATTCACGCTTCCGCACCGGGGCTCGGTTCTGAAAAGAAATAAAATGTAATTATATATATATTTATATTATATGAGTTTTAACGATGTTTAGGGTTTATAAAAGTTTGGTTTTCAGTTGTAAAGGTTAAAAACAATCTAAAACAATTGTTATTTAACTTAAAAATGATTTTATTTGATTTATAAAAGTATATATGATTTATTATATTTATTTAACATGATTTAAAAAATTGTAAATAGAAGTTGTAGTGACCCAGGTTCGAACCCGGGTCTTCATGAACACACTAGGTATACACAACCACCAGACCCAAATTGTTTCATGTTGTGAAATCAGAAACAAAAAAAATATGTATAATACGTCTCATGTTCATCATCATCCTAACAAACCCTAGATTCAATTCTCCAAATTCGTTCCATGTTTGCCCGATTTATGTTAGGGGTTTTATTTTACGCTTAAAAACAATAAGATTGCATATAACAATTACCTCTAAATGTTATGGATTGATGGTGAACCGTAGTTTGCCCGGAGTTAACTTTGATGGATAATTTAATGAACAAAGAGTGTTTGTTTGTGAAGTATTATATTCGAAACAAGTTTATAAGAAGATTATCATCCTATTAATAGCCTCAATTGGATGATTTGGTGGTTAATACGAGTTATTACGATTTAATTATAATCTGATGGTCACGGTGATTAATACAAGTTTATTGGGGGTTTAAATGATGAAATTAATCGCGTGTTATGGTTTAGAATTAATGGAGAAGTCGTTTGGAACAATTACTAGATCGATTAGTAGTTTAAACGCGATTGTTAGGTTTCGTCGGTGCCGGTTTCCGGCCGCTGGACGCATCGACGGAAAAACGTGAGAGAACAAGGGAGGGAGACAGGCTGGGGTTTTAGTTTATAATATTTTTAAATATTTTACACTTCCGGTCCCTGAACTATCAAAACCTTTATATTTTATTTTTAAACTTTATTTACCCTTTGAACCTTGAACTTTGTAAATACACATAACTTGATAAGAACTTGATATACTTTAATAACTTTAGATTATTTCTATTTTATACCCATATAGTTTGAACTTGATTATTTTATTAACGTTTAAGGCTCAGAGATTCGTTAATTGAACAAAACGAATATGAAGTGAACATAAACGAACTTTGGATAATTGGAAATGATGTAAATTGATAACTTTCAAAAACAAATACATTGAAATGACTAAACGGGCCGGTTCAATGAATACAAGTACAAATACAAATACGAAAAACTGCAAATGTCACAGCCAGTATTATGCCCGGATAGTTCGGGTCTCGTTTAACTACAACATTAAATTCCAGAGTTTTATAAATTAGATTAATTAAATAGAAAATGATTAATTAATAACTTGAATTTTCGAGAATATTATATAAATGATAAACAAAAGTTACGATGACATCAAAACGTCATAACGTGTCGGTTATTGAACGTAAATACATAAGAACAAACTATAGATATATATATATATGAGCAAAAACAAAAATTTTAAAAATGGGTTGGATTTTCGGGTTTGAAAAGTAACGACTGTTACAGAGGAAGACTTTGCAATTGTCAGACTAAAAAAAAGACTGAAACAATCCAAAAAGTTGTAATCAAGCAATTGAAACCGATGGTTGAAACCGATGTGAATTGATTGAACGTATTTTGGGAGGAGATCGATTGAACGCTTCTTCATGATTGATAATTGTAGAACATATGAAAGAACGTATTACATACTGCTAGAGATTACAAAGGTTTGGATTTAATAAAATAAATTTCGGAGTTTGAATTTGAATTTGAAGTATAATTTGAATTTGAATTTGAAGTATAATATTGGATTATATTGGATTTAATTAAATAAATTTAGGAGTTTCCATGTGACACTTTGAAAGCTCCTGGTTAATTAAAAAAAATGGTTGTTTGAGAACCCATTGTTTTATTAGATAGGTGGATATGAGTTTATCTTACAATCAATTGTCTACAGAGATGTTTTGTAATCTAAATAAAATTTTTCTCGTGTTTTTAAAAATATTTTATAAATGATTATACGTACAAATATTTTACGCCTATATTATAATAGGATGAGTATCATTATAGAAATCTACATTATTAAAGAACTTGAATGAACTCTTAGTAATTAACGTTTTATTTTATAAAAAAATTTGTATGTTAATGTTATTTGAGTGTAGTATTATCAGTTTTTATTTCTATGTTTACGATTACAATTATGAAAATTAGTTATTCCACATATCTAAAAATTTTATTTACATATATGTAAATTTGTTATTACCTAAATAATACACATATGAAAACTTATGATTTATATATGTAATAAAAAGTTTATACATAAAATATAGTAAAACTATTTTCAAACAACGTTAATATAAGAAAAAATAAAAAAATAAAAAAATGTTTAGTTGTTATCAGTGCATAAAAGTTTATAACCTTTTTGGAGTTCTGAAATAATATCAACCCCATTATAATGGCCTAATTATGTGTTGTATTTCTTTTTTACATTAGTGTACATTATACTTTGGAAATGTCGCTACATGAAATGAAAACTCCTATTCCATTTATATCATCACTTGTAAGACGTTATACATATTGTTATTAAAAAGTTAACATGAATACATAATTAACTTGATGTGAAAGGCTTCCTTTATGCCCGGCGGTCCTCCCAACCTCAGTACCCCACCACTCCACCAGTAATTTCGGATCGTATTCATAAGTCGGTAAATATAGAAGAACCTAACTTGACAAGTTGCTCAAGTTGTTTTATTTCCTAATTGTAATACGATTATTACTGTAATGTCTCGGTCACCAAATTTAGGTTTGACCTATAAATATGGGGAATGGTTAGATGCATTAGATGTGTGATCAATATAGAACAATTGTAACAAGTTTTTTAATCAGTTTTCTCTTGAAATAAAAAAGTGTTTGATCGATCATATTCCTTGAAGTGGTATCAGAGCTCGATGTAATCATGGTCCAAGCTCTAGGTACCCGTGATTGATTGCATGGAAGCCTATCACTCTCGTGATGAAATCTACCGTAACATCCCGAAATTTCTAAAATAATATTAATTATAGTATTTAATATTGGTGGAAAAGTTTACTCGGGTTAGTGAAGAAATAATAAAATAAAGTAGGAGTTATTATGGGTCAGACTTGTGTTGGGTTAAGTAATGTGGGTAATGGACTTGGGTGAGAAAGGAAGGAATTAGACCATGGGCTCAAGCCCATGATCCATCATATAAATACTTTAATTATGCCTAAATCCATTCAATTTACCACCCATACACCACCCAAAACACACATTTAGCTCTCTCTCATCCTACTTTCTCTCTCTAGCTGAGACCAAGAAGAAGAAAGGATTTTCGACATGAGGTAATGAAAGTATGATATTGTAGAGATCCAAACCCGTAGATCTAGTTGCGAAATGACGAGCCGACACCTTAAACCGTAAAGTTATGAGATCCGGATGGAATCGGGTATAAACCGACCAAAAGATGAGCTTAGGGATCAACCTAGCTCAGATATAGATCGAATGGGACAAAAAACGGTGCAAACGGTGGTGAAACAAGCGAGATCTCGATTTTCCGGCGAGATCCCGGTTTTCCGGCGACGACGACGCCGGAAAGGCGGCGCCGAAGAATGTGGTACGAGGTTAAGGTCTTGTCGGCGTAACGAACTAGCCCTGATTCGTTAATGGAGGCAGAACAAATTAGCAAGTAATTCGTTAAGTCCTTTCGTTAAGCCAAGATGACGAATTGGAAACAACTCGTTACGCAATTCGTTAAGAAGGGATAACGAACTAAAGGTAATTCGTGAAGGGAATGTATGACGAACTAACCCCATTTCGTTAGGTAGTTCGTTAAGTGAGAACTGACGAATGAACCCCCAGTTCGTTAAAGGTTCAGTTCGTTATAAGGTTCAGTTCATTATAAAGGTCCAATGACGGCTAATTCGTTATAAAGGCTAATTTGTTAAGAAATAAAGAAGGAGCCTCCTTCGTTAATGAACTAGATAACGAAGTGGACTTTGGAAGAAGGACAGAAAGGTCCCTTGACTTAGAATAAATATTTAATTACAAAGAAGCCCCTAGACTTTGATAATTCACGGAAATACCTTTAAAGGTTAACGAGTAACGATTAACTAACCGGGTAGAGATTCAATGAAGTAAAACCGGTTTAGACACTTAAGATTAATTAAGTAGCAGTGAGAATGGCTAGTGTATTACTTAATTTTCATTTATTAAACAGTTAGTCGTGCACAGCTAAGGAAAGGAGTAATTGTTAATAGTGAACGTAACCGAGTTCTGGTGAGTTTCTAGCCCCACCTCCTTGTTATGTTTTCGGGGCTGTGTGCATACTCGATGTGAAGTGTGAATACACTTACCTTAAGTGGTAAGTGTATGCTATAATGTTTGATACAATATATATATATATATATATATATATATAGATGTTATGAATGGATTTCTGTCGATGCGTGAACGATCTTCGGATATTGCACGTGTTGACAGGGAAGGTAACGTTTGTCGGTGCGTGAACGATCTTCGGATATTGTGCGTACTACCAATGGGAATGATCTCCAAGTGGTTATTAGTGCGTGTAAATGTTATGATGTAACTTGCTTATTATGTAAATGATGTAATGATAGAAAGTGTGTTGTAGACAAGTAGAGGTAGAGTGTGATAGAAGTGGAAAGGGTCTAGTAACGGTGTTAGTGGCATGACGATAGTACGTGGTAGGGTAAGCCTATACGTGCTTTCGTTATTAAAGTGGCATAACGTGAGTGCGTAGTAGGGTAAGGCTATATGTGCCTTGGTTATTAAAGTGGCATAACGTGAGTGCGTGTGAGGGCAAGCCTCTATGTGCTTCCGTAAACAAGTGGCTAAGACGTAAGGGGCAGTTACGTGGTTAAGCGGTAAGGTGAACAGGTTAGACAGTGGACTACATGTCTTTGGATTCGTATATGATGCATGTAATGGTTGGATTATAAGTTTCTTGATTAACTAGAACTCACTCAGCGTAGCTGACTTTTAGTATGCACGCAGGTGAGCAGATTAAAGAGCTAGCAAGAGGATGGCACATGGAATGTATTTAGCGGCTGGCATCTGAAGATGGAAGAAATGATGTTTTAAATGTGATGTACTGTGTTACGTTTTTAAAGACAATTTGTATATTTTGTAATGAATGATTGAAGTTAACGTTTCCGCGAAATTTTTTAATTAACTCTGATTTGTAGAACTGTGTTTATGAGTAAATCCGACGTCAAAAGTGAGGCACCGGTAATGGGGTCTTACTAGTTGGTATCAGAGCAAGGTTCGAGAGATTTTAGCATTCTACATGCTTAGACTTGAAAAGAGAATGTGATTTAAGTAAGAAAAGAAAAGAAGATGCCAGTTCAAGAATGCCATGTGTCACTCAAGCAAGCTCAGTAAAGGTAAAATGTATTGTTAGATAGTAAATGTTAACGTTAGCTTAATTGCTAAAGAAAGGATATGTGAATGATAGGGATAGGATTACTTGATTGTTTGATTGATTAACTGTTAAAAGTAGAATTAACACAAATAGACTCATAAGAGGAAGTGTATAGGACACGGAAAGTAACGTGATCAACTAATCACAGCTGGCCACTGTTATTACCTGTTACCCTTACTATCCTTGTACTAAATAGTTCCTTGAGTGATGACGTTTGTGTTTTGCCTTTTAGAATACGATGGTTGGAGCTAGAGAAGTTGTGAGAGCAAGAGGTCGTACTGGACGTCGTAGCAGGCCTCGTCTTGTCTGACAACGTTTGGTAGAAACGGCTTCCAACACAGGAGACGAAGGAAGCGCATCTAGACGAAACCCAAGCAACAATGAAGGGGATCAACTTGACCCGGCAGTTCAAGCAGCCATTGTTCAAGCTGTAGTAGTTGTCGTGAAGAATTTGATATGGAAGTGGGAGATAAGGAAGGAAGGAAAGGAACCAAATGATCTGCAGACGTCGTGGAGTATGCGGAGAAGAAGATGCAGAAGATTGCAGGCAAGGAAACATGCAAAGTGTGCGGGAAAATGCACTTGGGAGAATGCAAGGCTGGTCCAAACTAGTGCTACCGGTGCGGGAAGAAAGGATACATCTCTTGCGAATGCAGCGAGGACCAGAATTGTTACAAGTGCAGTAAGTTAGGTCACATAGCTAGAGATTGTGGAGAAGCCGTGGTAGTGGAGGAAAGAAGGGGAGACGCGTAAAAGGATGGTTTAGCGGTCACTGAGAAGGTTGCAGGAGAATAAGTGGCTAATCATAGTTGTTTTATGTTAGTACTTTTGAGGGGTGTTTTATGTTACAGTTGAACATATGTTTGTCTAGCAATCTTGAATGATTTCGTGTGATTTTGTATGAATGACTTATTAATTATCTTGAATGCATGTTGGTTTTGATAATTAGTTGCGTGATGATAGAGCGTCGCCTTAGGCGTTAACGTTTATTAAATAAAACAAGGTTCCTTGGGAATACGAGACGAGACTTGGTACATCGAGGGCTTCATGGACAAACTGCTTTAATAGCTAAAACACATGAACACCACTCGATGACTGCAAGTCAGGAGTAAGATGGATAACCCAGAAAGCACGGGTGATTCAATAAAGTGTGTGGATATAAGAAGTGTTCCTTTTACAAGAAATAAATTAGGTTTCGTGGACGAAACCTCTTTAAGGTGGGAAGACTTGTAACATCCCGAAATTTCTAAAATAATATTAATTATAGTATTTAATATTGGTGGGAAATTTTACTCGGGTTAGTGGAGAAATAATAAAATAAAGTATGAGTTATTATGGGTCAGACTTGTGTTGGGTTAAGTAATGTGGGTAATGGACTTGGGTGAGAAAGGAAGGAATTAGACCATGGGCTCAAGCCCATGACCCATCATATAAATACTTTAATTATCCCTAAATCCATTCATTTTACCACCCACTCCATACGCCACCCAAAACACACATTTAACTCTCTCTCATCCTACTTTCTCTCTCTAGCTGAGACCAAGAAGAAGAATCAATTTGCGACCCGAGGTAATGATAGTATGATATTGTAGAGATCCAACCTCGTAGATCTAGTCGCGAAACGATGAACCGATACCTTAAACCGTTAAAGTTATGAGATCCGGATGGAATTGAGTATAAATCGACCAAAAGATGAGCTTAGGGATCACCCTAGCTCAGATCTGGATCAAACGGGATGAAAAAAGGTGAAAACGGTGGTGAAACAAGCGAGATCTCGCTTTTCCGGCGAGATCCTAGTTTTCCGGCGACGACGGCGCCGGAAAGGCAGCGCAGGAAAATGTGGTACGAGGTTAAGGTCTTGTCGGGGATGTTTTGACCTAACCCTAGTTCATTAGAGGGAGCGTAACAAACTAACCCTGAATAGTTAACGGAGACAGAACGAATTAGCAAGTAATTCGTTAAGTCCTTTCGTTAAGCCGAGATGACGAATTGGAAACAGCTCGTTACGCAATCGTTAAGAAGGGATAACGAACTAAAGGTAATTCATTAAGGAATGAAGGATGAACTAACCCCAATTCGTTAAGTAGTTCGTTAAGGGAGCACAGAGGAATGAACCCCCAGTTCGTTAAAGGTTTAGTTCGTTATAAGGTTTAGTTCATTATAAAGGTCTAATGAAGGCCAATTCGTTATAATGGCTAATTCGTTAAGAAATAACGAAGGAGCCTCCTTCGTTAACGAACTGGATAACGAAGTGGACTTTGGAAGAAGGAAAGAAGGGTCCCTTGACTTAGAATAAATGATTTAATTACAAAGAAGCCCCTAGACTTTGATAAATCACGGAAGATACCTTTAAAGGTTAACGAGTAACGATAAACTAACCGGGTAAAGATTCAATGAAGTAAAACCGGCTTAGACACTTAAGTTTAATTAAGTAGAAGTGAGAATGGCTAGTGTAGTATTTAATATTTCATTTATTAAACAGTTACTCCCGCACAACTAAGGAAAGGAGTAACTGTTAACAGTGACGTAACCGAGTTCAGGTGAGTTTCTAGCCTCACCTCCTTGTTATGTGACGGGTGGTCCATGCGACAACCCTTAATTGATTTAAAGCCGTAATTATCATGTTTTGTATCGGTTTATTTTGTGGAATTAGATGACTACGGTATGGTTGGTGAATTGTAGGTAAAAGGAGGTTCCGAAGCTATTAAGACGTATAACGAAGAAACCCAAGGAACTGGAGATGCGAAAGAAGTTAAAAATAAGTGAAAGCGAGGGTGCATGGTCGGTGTCCACCGTGACCCACGGTTCAAACCGTGGGCCACATTCCAAACAAGATCAAATGGACATAGGCCACCGTACCGTGGCACTCTGTCCCACCATGGAGCTCACCATGACCCACGGTTGAAATGTGGGCCACGGTCCAGGATTTTCAGGAAACCACCGTGACACCGTGGGCCACGGTCCAGAGTCGTAACTGCCGATTTTTATTCTTATTTTATGAGTTTTCGGGCTGTCTTTTCAATATCCTTCATTCTAAACACCTCTTGGACGATTTTGGGAGTGCAAGTACTTTATTTTGGGCAATTGTAATCATTGAATTGGATTGGAGATTCATCTACATACATTGATTTATGCTATGATAAACCGAATTATGAGTGGCTAGTACTCTTTATGTTCTCTCCCGAATTGTAAGGTTTTCTAATTGAATATTTGTTAATTGTTTATGTTATTGGTGAGATAGTATTTTGATCATATGATTATTGTGCTATGGTGATTGTGTATTTGTTTGTAATTGTTAGTGTGGTATAAATTCGTGTTCTTGACTATCCGTTCTTGGTGCCATAGGCAATCGAGATTTAGTAGAAGAGAATTAGGGTTAGCTATAAATTCGTGTTCTTGACTATCCGTTCTTGACTATCCGTTTTTTATAATCCAAGTACTTCGTCCTCTTTGGTCACTTTCAAACTCAATTTCATGAATTATGTTTATGTAGTTCTTCACAAAAGTAAACATTAACATTATCAATATTGAAAACCTGAAATCGGGAGAGGGCATTGTTTCTCTTATTGATTAAAACTCGTTTAATTGCTTTAGTTATTTTCGTTAATCACATCAACCAACCAAATCATTGAATTTATTTTCTGCGCTTAGTTTAATATAGAGTAATTATTTTGCTATTTAATAACGCATTTTCCACAAACTCCCTGTGTTCGATACCCGCTTACCGCTATCTAACTAGTTGTATTCGATTTATTTTTGAGTGAGTCTTAGACCTCACGTCAAATTTTGGCGTCGTTGCCAGGGAATAGTGCGCAATGTGTGTTAACTTTAGTAGTTTTGTTTGTTATTTTCGGGTTTACGCTGGTTGTGTTAGTGTGCAGGTACCTACAGGTGTATGCATACTAGAAGATCTAACAGGTCATCATCGCTAGTTATTGATTCCGAGATTGACAAAACACTTCGAAGAAACCGAGTCTTACTTAGGGAGAATAAGTTTCTTGGTTCTCCAACCGCATCAAATAACATGGATTCACCAGCTCCCACTTCGGGTCAAACAATCCCGACTACACCTCCACCAAATCCACCTCCACCAATTACTACTAATATACCTACAGCATCAAGTGAACTCCAACCACCACCCACAACCGAACCCATAGCTGATCAATACACCTACTCAACATCATCCACATTGCCACCTATTACCAATCTTTTTCCTACATTTGGTGCGTCATCATCATCTCAATAATATCAACCACCACCACCCTTTCAACAATCACAATCAAACTACCAATACCAACCCCAACCGTTTATGCAACATTCAAGATCACAAGGTGATGGATATGGATATGGGTTTGACAGTGTATTCGAGGGGTTTGAAGTGGAAGGTTACTACACGGGAGGCGATGGAAGCCAAAGGGTAAATCCGGGAAATTTGGCCTATGGTCAATGGCAACATCCGGAATCGGTGCAAGGGTTTAATAGACAAACACCACCGGTTGTTCAACAAAACGTGCGACCACCACCGATGTTGGAACTTATGTTTTAGACCGACGCATCGAATTTACATGTGGGTGAAAAATATAATATTTGGTCTCAACCAAGGGTGGATGGCTTGAAGATCAAGTCATTCTAGACTAGTATAAATAGATATTTTTATTCATTTGTCTAGTATGAGTGACTGTATTGTGTATGTGTGAGATTTAGGGTTTTATCCCTTTGAGAGAGTCTCCGCCTCCAGGATGAGCTCTCCTGGTGGCGGCTGATATTTCTTAATCGATTGTATGTATGAATGTATGTATGAGTGTGTCATCTTAATGAGAATCATTCGGCTAATATTTCATACTACCATTTCTATCTTTTGTGTTTTGATTACAATTGTTCATCCTACTTTATTGTTGATTGTTAATCAAATCAGGCTCTCTCCCAATACACCTCATCCGTCCAAACATCTTTCAAGAGTGAATCTGAGTTAGATTCGATCCTAACCCTAGACCCGAGCTCCACACCGTTGATTAATAACGACTATTAACGCTTCCACACTGGGGTTCGGTTCTATCAACCGATTCAACAACAAGCTCAACAACAACCACCGGTTGTTGTGAATCAATAAGTTCCACCACCAATTATTCAACAACCGCAAGGGAAACCTCAAGATCTACAACTTCAACCACAAATGCCCCAACCACAGTTTCAACAACAGTTTGCGCAGCCAAGGCCCGTTTATAGGCAAATGAGTCAACCAAGAGTATCAATGGGGGTACCAAGAAGGCATGCAAGAGAGATGGTGAGGGGGATTGAAGCCCATTTCCGACCCATAATTACTAATAATCCGTCTCCGGTGGTTATCCCTCTCAATAATCAAGGGAGGACATTTGAAGTAAGAACAAATTCACTTCAAAGTCTTCCGAAGTATAAAGGTCTTGTAACGGAGGAACCTTATTTCCACTTGGATGCATATGACTCCATTTGCAACACAATTGGGGGTCAAGGTTTTACATCGGATGAAGTGAAGTTGGTTCTATTTCAGTTTTCATTGGAAGACAAGGCAAAGAGATGGTTTTACACTTTGCCTTCCGCGTCTGTTTATACTTGGGCCGAAATGCAACAAAGATTTTTAGAAGAATTTTACATGGCCCAAAATACCAATGATGCGAGAAGAAGTTTGAGAACCTTCCAACAACAATCGGGGGGAATGTTTCATGAAGCATTCGAGAGATTTAACATGATGATTAAAAATTGTCCTCATCATGGTATTGCTTTATGGGAATTGTTGAATGCGTTTCATGAGGGTTTGAGTATGGAGGATGAACGGGATTTGCAGTCAATCACTAATGGTACATTTGGTACCAATTATGAGCAAGATGATTGGTCATATTTGGAACAAATGGCTGTTACATCGAAGAGAAAGGCTCAAACCGGTAGAAGAGCGAGACCGGCGATTGGTAGACCGCAAGTGCAAGCCGTAGAAGAAGGAAATGTACAAACCACTAATCAAGTCATCAATGTTTGTACAAATTGTAACGAGTTGGGTCATGCAACGGAGGTATTGACGGTAGGTCAAGCGCCGGTGGAAGAGGTAAATGCACTCCAAGGGGGAGGTGGTAGAAATTATAACATGAACTCCAACACCTACCACCCCGGGTTAAGAAATCACTCAAATTTTCGTTATGGAAATTCGGCCACTCAATCTAACCCGAATTTTCAAGGAAGTCAAAGCAATTATGTCCCTCGCCAACAATATAATAACCAAGGTAATTATCATGGTGGGAATAATCAAGGATTTCAAGGTCAAGGGGGTGGTGGTCAAAGCGGGTCAACGGGTCAAAGTTCATCGAGTGGTAATGAGGTTATGGACATGTTGAAGTTGATGCAACAAGACATGCAATGAAGAAATCAACTTGATGAGGCGCGAACGCAAAAGGATGAAGTAAGAGATAAGGTCATCCAATCTTTGACTACACAAATGGTTCAACTCGCAACTGAAGTGTCCGAATTGAAGAAGAAAAAAGGTCAATTGCCAAGCGACACAAAGGTAAATCATTCTCATAACTCTTCTCGTAATGTGCCTATTAATCACTTTAGTGTTTTAAGAAGTGGTAAAGAATATAAAAAAGATTTATCACCGGGTGTGGTTGATGGGGAAGTTAGAGGATATTACGGGTAATGAAAGTGATGATCAAATAGTAACAAATAAACCCACTAAACATGTCACTTTTGAAAAACCGTTAAAAAATCCGGGTCAAACTTCAAATTTAAACGATGAAAATAAGGAAGTAGAACCAAAGGCGGTTCCATTTCCTTCGGCTTTACTTGACCCGGGTAAGAAAAATATAATTTCAAGAAGAGGTCCTCAAAAAGAAGATATGTGGGAAGTCTTTAAACAAGTAAAGGTAAATTTACCTCTACTTGAGGCAATTAAGCAAGTGCCCGCATATGCAAAATTTTTGAAAGAATTGTGCACTCAAAAGAGGCAACAAAATGTGCCTCTACGAGTGGATTTAACTGAGCGGCTGAGTGCGGTTTTAAAAGGATATCTTCCTCCTAAGCTTCAAGATCCGGGAACGCCCTTAATTAACATTCAAGTATGCGATTTTCAAATGTCTAAGGCGTTACTAGATCTTGGAGCCGGAGTAAGTATTCTTCCGGAGGGTTTATATGATCAATATTATTTTGGTCCTTTAAAGCGAGTTGAGACAACGGTTGTGTTAGCCGATTTGTCTCATAAACTCCCCCGAGGAATTGTACGGGATGTGAAAGTAAAAGTTGAAGAATTTAGTAAAAGTTGAAGAATTTTACTATACTGTTGACTTTTTGGTCTTAGATTACTCATCGGTTGATTCGACCCAACAACAAAATGTTATATTGGGTCGACCGTTTTTAAACACCGCTCATGCTATTATTGATTGTCGATCGGGCATAGTTGATATGGCTTTTGGAAATAGAAAAATGAGATTAAATGTGTTCACTAACGGATCTAATGCTTTATGTGGTGATGAGTGTTTCATGGCAGATATTGTTGACACATGTGAACCACACGATTACGAGGACGATGCTTTGGAAGCATGTGTTTGTGATTTTTCTGAACAGGTACATCTTTGTGCATTGTGGATGGAAGAGAAAAATCAAGACGTGTTGGCGGTTAAAGAAGGACGACCACCATGGACTCATCAAATTGAAAGTCTGCCAGCTGTGATTGATTCGGGTACAAAACCGTCATTGGAAAGTCCACCAAAGTTAGAATTGAAGGATTTGCCAAGCCACTTGAAGTATGCGTTTTTGGGGGATAATGACACATTACCGGTCATTATTGCATCTAATTTGGAAGAGGCTCAAGAACAAGAATTGTTGAAGATGTTGAAGGCGAACAAGGCTGCCATAGGTTGGACAATTGCCGATTTAAAAGGCATTAGTCCATCTATAGTTATGCACAAAATCATCACCGACGAGGAGGCAAAACCAACCCGAGAGACTCAAAGAAGGTTGAATCCCAATTTGAGAGAAGTTATGAAGAAAGAGGTAATCAAGTGGTTGGATGTGGGAATAATCTATCCATCTCGGATAGCGCATGGGTAAGTCCTACACGGGTGGTACCGAAAAAAGCAGGTATACAGGTAATTAAAGATGAAAGCGGTGAACAAATAGCTACCCGACCGGTCACCGGGTGGCGAGTTTGCATTGATTATCTTAAATTAAACGCTGCTACATCTAAAGATCATTTTCCAATGCCGTTTATTGACCAAATTATTGAAAAATTATCGGGTCAAAAGTATTACTATTTTTTGGATGGGTACTCGAGTTATAACCAAATTGTTATTCACCCGGATGACCAACACAAGACCACTTTCACCTGTCCGTATGGCACTTTTGCTTTTCGGCGAATGCCATTCGGTTTGTGTAATGCCCTGGCCACATTCCAACGTTGTATGATGAGTATTTTTTCGGATATGGTCGGGGAGTCACTCGAGGTATTTATGGATGACTTTTCCATTTTTGGCCCAACTTATGAAAATTGTCTCAATGAATTAGAAAAAATTTTAAAAAGGTGTGTTGAGACAAATTTAGTTCTAAGTTGGGAGAAAATTCACTCCATGGTGCAAGAGGGTATCGTGTTGGGTCATGTGATATCGGAAAGGGTAATGGAAGTGGATAAGGCAAAGGTTCGGGTAATATCATCTTTACCTTCACCTAAAAACATTAAAGGGGTAAGGTCATTTTTGGGGCATGCGGGTTTTTATAGAAGATTTATTAAAGGCTTTAGTGTTATCACAAAACCTTTATGTAATTTATTATTAAAAGATGTTCCTTTTGATTTATTATTAAAAGCGTTTGCAAGCGTTTAATGTTTTGAAGGAAAAGTTGGTGGAAGCTCCCATTCTACAACCACCCGATTGGTCAAAGCCGTTTGAGATTATGTGCAATGCTAGTGATACTACTATCGGAGCATTTTTCAACGAGTTGATAAAAAGCCGGTGGTAATTTATTATGCGAGTAAAATTTTATCCGAAACGCAACTTAATTATACTACCACCGAAAAATAATTGCTTGCGGTGGTGTATGCTTTGGATAAGTTTCGGTCGTATATTTGGGGGAGTAAGGTGATCATTTATTCGGACCATAGCGCGGTTCGATATTTGATGGAGAAGAAGGATGCAAAAGCACGGTTAATTAGATGGGTGCTGCTTTTGCAAGAGTTTGATTTAGATGTTCGGGATAAAAAAAAGGATGTGAAAATGTAGTAGCGGATCACTTATCTCGAATCCCATTGGAGGGTGTTGATGACCCGATGGAGATAAACGAACGGTTTTGGAATGAACAATTGTTAGCTGTGTCGACTATACCATGGTATGCCCACTTTGTGAATTATTTAGCAACGGGGTCTATTCCAAGTCATTAGGTGAAGAAAAGAAGACAACGGTTCATGGGCCAAGTGAAACAATATATTTGGGATGAACCGAATTTGTTCAAGATTGGTTCGGATCAAATGATAAGGAGGTTTATTCCCGATTATGAAGTGTGGGAAGTTTTGACTCATGCACATGCATCGGCGTGTGGAGGTCATTTTAGTGGTCAAAAGACGGGTTACCGGGTGCTTCAATGTGGTTTTTATTGGCCCACAATTTTTAAAGATGCAAGAGAGTATGCCCGACATTGCTTGAATTGTCAAAAGTTGGCTAGTATCTCGAAACGTGATGAAATGCCATTGCAACCGATTTTGGTGTTAGAGATTTTTGATGTATGGGGAATTGACTTTATGGGCCCGTTTCCAAACTCGAATGGATTTTTATATATCTTGGTTGCGGTTGATTATGTGTCCAAGTGGGTAGAAGCGGTAGCAACAAGAACTAATGACCATTCGGTAGTTTGTAAATTCGTTCAGTCAAACATCTTTGCTCGGTTTGGCATCCCGCAGGTGATTATTAGTGATGGTGGGTCACATTTCAAGAATTTCAACTTTGGGAAGCTTCTAAAAAGGTACAATGTAAATCACCGAATTGCCACTCCTTATCATCCACAAACAAGTGGACAAGTTGAAGTGTCCAATCGCCAAATCAAATAAATCTTAATGATGACAGTGCGGGTCGATAGGAAGGATTGGTCTTCCAAGTTAAATGATGCATTGTGGGCGTATCGGACCGCCTACAAAACTCCTATTGGCACAACTCCTTATCGGTTAGTTTATGGGAAAGGGTGCCATTTACCAATAGAGTTAGCACATAAGGCGTTTTGGGCTATCAAGAATGTTAACGCGGATTATAAGGAAACGGGTGAATTGAGAAAGTTGAAGTTAAATGAGATTGAGGAAATCCGGGATGAAGCGTATGAATGTGCTTCCGCATACAAAGACAAACTAAAAAAGGTCCATGATGCAAAGTTGAGAAAACGGACTTTTGAAGTGGGTCAAAAGATGTGGTTGTACAACTCAAGGTTGAAGTTGTTTCCGGGTAAGTTAAAGAGCAAGTGGATGGGCCCATATGTCATCACAAAAGTGGGGCAATTTGGTGTTGTGGAGATAGAAGATGTCCAAGAACAAACGAAACAAGTGGTGAACGGTCAAAGGCTCAAACCTTACTTGGAAGGAAAGGACATCAATATGCACGATGTGGACCGGGTGAGTTACTTGTTACGCTCACCGGATGAGGAAAGGAATTAAGAGGCCAAGGTACGTTTTATATTTTAGTTTAGGTTCATTTAGTTTTTATTTAAAATTAGTTTTAAAAATTACCTTCCTCGCTTTGGAGTTGTTCAAACCAAGTGTGGGAAAGTCTTTGTGATTTTTATACCGTGCTGAGGACAACTCGGGTTTTTCATGGGGGGTAGGTAATTTTATTTTTAATTCATTTTAATTTGGTAAATATGTTTTTTAATATTGTTGGTTCTTTTCGTCCCTTTAAAAAAATTAAACAGTGAACCGTGGACCACGGTTGGAACCGTGGCCCACGGTGGGAAACGTGAGACACGGTGGTAGCCCGGGACACGGTACGGTGCGATCTGCTTGTTTTTGACATAACTCAACCGTGACCCACGGTCCAAACCGTGAGCCACGGTCCACTTGAACCAGCGAAGACTGACACAACCGTGACCCACGGTTGAGACCGTGGGCCATGGTCCGGCGACAAGAGGAACTTGGGGGCCGAGTTTTGGTGTTAATAAACAATAAAAATCAATTTTTACATCAATTCTTAACCACACAAATCACCTAACACTATTATTTACTTCTACTCTCATCTTCTTCTTCCCAAAACCTTTCTTCACAAACCCTAACATTCATACTTCAAACCTTCATAACTTCCTCATATCTCCATAAATTAAACCGATTTTTGGGTCTAAATTGGCTAGAATTTCAAAAGGATTTCGATTATACCATTGAAATTGAAAAATCCTTTAGTTTGTTGGTCGATTTTGGACATATACAGTCCGAAAAATTCCGAATTTTTGGGGGGTTTTTGGTTTAGTTTGAAGCTTTCTTCATCTACATATTCAATAACACAAAGGTATGGAATCTCTTTTCATTATTGATGGTACATTGCATTGAAGTTGTAAGCTTGTTATGATTGTTTATATGTACCCACTTGCTTGTTTGAGTAAAGAGTATGATGATTATATGGTATGGTTGTGGATAGTAGATAATTGTTACAAACATATGTTTGTTATATTGATTAATTGGAAATTATTTGTTGAAGCAAGTGTTGAAATTTTTGTCAATTGATTAACAAGTGATTATCCACAACCATAGTAACAAGCAATTGTGGGGAAGTTTATGTTGACTTAAACTTGGTTTGTTTGGTGTGTTTGGTGTGTGTAGATGGGTAGAACTGCGGATAAGGGTAAGTCAAAGGCATCATCTTCAAGTGGGCGAGCAGCCCAATTAAAGAGACAGAGGATGCAGGAAGAGCAAGCATATGTGCTAGTACAAACGGTAAAACCCACTAGGAAAGGTAGGGGATTGTCAAAGTACGCGTTGGAATGGCAACCGGAGCTGTTCATTGATAAGATGGCCACATTAAGTAACCGAATTGAAGGATTTATGTGTGAGAAGGAAGTAAACGATCCCGGTTTTGAGGCTTTTGGGATAGTTGATAAATTGAAGCTTTGGGTTGGGAAGCAGCCCTTAAGTGTTACGATGAGGAAGTTAACACGTTGTATGATAGAGAAATTGAAGAATGGGTGTCCACATTGAGATGTCCTCCATACAAGAAGGAACACGATATGAAATTAATTGGATCAGTGGGTGGACAGGAAGTCATGATGTCTTTTGACACGTTCAATCAAATCGCTCTTTTTGACAGTAAACCAAGCACCTCATATATTTACCCTTCTGTCAAAGAATTGTTTGAATGTCCTGACAAACACCCCCAATGGTACAACATGTTAACAAAGGTGGTTAGACCAAGAGAAGGTTTTAGTGAACAGATCATGAGAAGAGATTTGAAGATTGACGCGAAGTTGTTAATGTCCATTTGCTTATATAATGTGGTTCCACGTCGGGGGGACATTTCGGTAGTGAGAAACAGTGATATTCCTGTTTTGTATGCATTGATGTGTGGAAAGCCTCTAATTTCTTTCCGATACTTAGTAATGCATAACATTTGGAACAGTCGAGAAAGTAACAAGCGGAAGTTAATTCTGCATTGTCGACTGGTTACGGCATTGCTAAAGTATTATGGTGTGATTACTGATGGGTCGGTGGGAATAACCAAAGTGTTCAAGGAGTTTAAGTTGTCGGATTTGTCGGGTTGGAAATACACACGAACTGATAGGCGTCATGTGCTTGTGAGTGATAAGGTGAGGTGGAGTGTAGTAAGAGAGGATGTTGAAGTGGAGGAGGATGAGGAGAGAGAACAGGTGGAAGAGATAGGTGAGACCGATTACATGGATGTGGGCGTTGGTAGTAGTTCCCAACACGGGGGTTGGGATTATTCGGAAGGTTATAATTCTTATGGTAACAATTGGGCCCATGAGGGGTCCATGAATGAGGTGGTGGAGAGGCATAGGCCCTCCACATATGGGAATTGGTCGGAAGAGTCACGCGCATTATTCGACCATCAGACGTTTATGGGGGCCTATGCTGAACGGGCTGAAAAAGAGAGGCACGACCGGTTGGAAATGTGGAACCGTGCTAATGCATATGGGCGGGAACATGAGATGAACATGAGGTACTTGGATGATCGTAATCGGAGGATGCATGATCAGTGGCATGCAGGTGAACCGATCGTGTCGGATCCACAAATGGTAGATTACACAACTCTACCCCCGTATGACGGTTCGGTACGATATCCCGAACCACCACTTCATCACTCCATATGGATCAACCCGATGCAATCAATGGCGCCACCACCACCACAGGAAGAAGGAAGCAGCGGCGGCGATGGGGCCTTTAACTTCGGCCAGTTCTCAGAGTTTATGACATCTATCTTCGGGCCGGGCCACCCGCCTTACAACTGATCGAGCCGCTTGATGCCAGGTGAACACTGTTCTGTATATTACTGTATAGTTGTTATTTTGTTTGTGTGTCTTTTTGTGTTTTTGGGTGGATGGGTGGCGGATAAAATACTTTTGATTAAGTATTATGGGAATATGTTGGAATGAAGGTGGTGTTTAGCAAGTGGTTTGTTTTATTCTTCTTAAAACCGTACATTGGGGACAATGCATCCCAAGTGTGGGGATGAGAAAAAAAAAATTTCGTTTGTTTTTGTTTGTTTTGAAAAATCGAAAAAAAAATAAAAAATAAAAACATAAAAAAAAATTAAAACATTAAAAAAATCAGAAAAATAAACAAAAAATTTTAAAAAATGTTTTAATGAAACCAGAAAGCGGTAAGATGGCGGGGTGAAGTTTTGGGTCCCTTTTCATGGTCACAATTCCTTAAGTAACATGTGCCTAGTTGTTTTAAAAAAAAGGAAAATTAAAATGGACCGTTTAGATGGGATAACGAGTCATGGGGACGGGTACACATGTTTCATAACGGCAGCCTAATTCCTCCGGTACGTGTGTGAGATTTGCTTTATATATAATACACATATAATATATAGTATATACACATGTATGTACATGATATCTAGAACTTGGTTGTCTCATGCATATCGAGATCTTAATACCATCACCTGTATGGAGAAATAGGACTTTAGAAAACCCACATATAATGGCTTTTTTTTAAAAAAAAAAATCCATGCTTTACATTATCCCTTAGGAGCCATTTGTTGCCTTTTTCATTTTTCTTTGTTCTTTTTAACCCACATTACAAGCCATGTAAGCCTTGACCTTTTTGTTTTAACCCTGTGGATGAAACCCGGTATGTTAAGAGTTGGATATAAGTTGTGTGTCGAGCATAGTACACAATGTACGTATGTCTCAGGTCAGTTGTTTGTATATATTAATGTTAGTATTATCAAAAAAAAATGGAAAATCAAAGAAAAGCTCAAAAAGAGTTGATGTTTGAGTTAGTATCGTTTGTAAATAGTTGTGAGTGAGTTGTTTATTTGTTGAATAAATTGGGTTTCATCCACCATAAGTCACTAAATAAATCCGCTTCCACACCCTAACCTAAGCCACAACAAAACCATTAGTTCTATTCTCTATGGAACCGGTGGGTAATTGGTGGAGATATGACTTGCTTCCAAGCTTATTACATTGTGTTCATACTTGGTATTGAGGGCAGAGAGATACTAGCACATTTTATGCTGGTCCAGATATTAAACCGAGAGGAGATATGTTATATTATGAGGGCTGTGATCATGTGTGCTCTAACCGGAAACAAGGTAAACTTGTTTGGGCGGTTCCATAGTTTTAAATTGTAACATCAAATTATTTGGTGGGTTATCAACTTGGACAGTGTCAGTTCTTAGGAATAGGGTATGACTTGGGACCTTAACTGAACCGGTTTTGTGGTAATATTGGTGGATACAAGTTGAATGGAATAGAAAAGTTTGTGTCGAGATGTTGCTTGAGGGCATCCAACGATTAAGTGTGGGAATGTGACGGGTGGTCCATGGGACAACCCTTAATTGATTTAAAGCCGTAATTATCATGTTTTGTATCGGTTTATTTTGTGGAATTAGATGACTACGGTATGGTTGGTGAATTGTAGGTAAAAGGAGGTTCCGGAGCTATTAAGACGTATCACGAAGAAACCCAAGGAACCGAAGATGCGAAAGAAGTCAAAATTAAGTGAAAGCAATGGTGCATGGTCGGTGTCCACCGTGACCCACGGTTCAAACCGTGGGCCACGGTCCAAAGAAGATCAAATGGACAGAGGCCACCGTACCGTGGCACTCTGTCCCACCGTGGAGCTCACCGTGACCCACGGTACCGTGGGCCACGGTCCAGGATTTTCAGGAAACCACCATGACCCACGTTGTGAACCGTGGGCCACGGTCCAGAGTCGTAACTGCCGATTTTTATTCTTATTTTATGAGTTTTTGGGCTGTCTTTTCAATATCCTTCATTCTAAACACCTCTTGGACGATTTTGGGAGTGCAAGTACTTTATTTTGGGCCATTGTAATCATTGAATTGGATTGGAGATTCATCTACATACATTGATTTATGCTATGATGAACCGAATTATGAGTGGCTAATACTCTTAATGTTCTCTCCCGAATTGTAAGGTTTTCTAATTGAATATTTGTTAATTGTTTATGTTATTGGTGAGATAGTATTTTGATCATATGATTATTGTGCTATTGTGATTGTGTATTTGTTTGTAATTGTTAGTGTGGTATAAATTCGTGTTCTTGACTATCCGTTCTTGGTGCCATAGGCAATAGAGATTTAGTAGAAGAGAATTAGGGTTAGCTATACTATATTGATTATTGAGTGATAACCTTGCATTTTTTATATTCCAAGTACTTCGTCCTCTTTGGTCACTTTCAAACTCACTTTCATGAATTATGTTTATGTAGTTCTTCACAAAAGTAAACACTAACATTATCAATATTGAAAACCTGAAATCGGGAGAGAGCATTGTTTCTCTTATTGATTAAAACTCGTTTAATTGATTTAGTTATTTCCGTTAATCACATCAACCAACCAAATCATTGAATTTATTTTCTGCGTTTAGTTTAATATAGAGTAATTACTGTGCTACTTAATAACGCATTTTCCACAAACTCCCTGTGTTCGATACCCGCTTATCGATATCTAACTAGTTGTATTTGGTTTATTTTTGAGCGAGTCTTAGACCTCACGTCATTATGTTTTCGGGGTTGTGTGCATACTCGATGTGAAGTGTGAATACACTTATCGTAAGCGGTAAGTGCATGCTATAATGTTTGATACGATATATATATGTGTGTATATATATATGTTATGAATGGATTTATGTCGATGCGTGAAGGATCTTCGGATATTTCACGTGTTGACAGGGAAGGTAACGTTTGTCGGTGCATGAACGATCTTCGGATATTGCGTGTACCGCCAATGGGAATGATCTCCAAGTGGTTATTAGTGTGTGTAAATGTTATGATGTAAGTTGCTTATTATGTAAATGATGTAATGATATAAAGTGTGTTGTAGACAAGTAGAGGTAGAGTGTGATAGAAGTGGCAAGGGTCTAGTAAGGGTGTTAGTGGCATGACGATAGTACATGTTAGGGTAAGCCTATACGTGCTTTCGTTATTAGAAGTGGCATAACGTGAGTGCGTTGTAGGGTAAGCCTATACGTGCCTTCGTTATTAAAGTGGCATAACGTGAGTGCGTGGGAGGGCAAGCCTCTATGTGCTTCTGTAAACAAGTGGCTAAGACGTAAGGGGCGGTTAAGTGGTTAAGCGGTAAGGTGAACAGTTTAAACAATGGACTACGTGTCTAAT
The DNA here is from genome assembly GCF_021521415.1 of Bidens hawaiensis. Classification (NCBI taxonomy): domain Eukaryota; kingdom Viridiplantae; phylum Streptophyta; class Magnoliopsida; order Asterales; family Asteraceae; genus Bidens; species Bidens hawaiensis. The sequence continues at coordinate 44,745 of NW_027499359.1, forward strand.
GGTTGTATGGTAAGTTGCTTGATTAATTGGAACTCACTCAGCGTAGCTGACTTTTTGTATGCACGCTAGTTAGCAGATTAAAGAGTTAGCAAGAGGATGGCACATGGCATGGATTGAGCGGCTAGCATATGAAGATGGAAGAAATGATGTTTTAAATGTGATGTACTATGTTACGTTTTTAAAAGACAAGTTGTATATTTTGTAACGAATGATTGAAGTTAACGTTTACGCGAAAGGTTTTAATTAACTCTGATTTGTAGAACTGTATTTATGAGTAAATCCGACGTCAAAAGTGAGGCACCGGTAACGGGGTCTTACGTCTACGGCTAAATGTTATTGACAAGGAGATATCTACCTATTGTGAGATCTATAGTTAACCAATAAAAACGCCAAGAAAGATCTATGGACTACCAACCGATTACTTCAAGAATCTGTGTCTGTTAATTAATTCCAGAAGCCGCATAATAAATTTGAATCAATCTTGCAGCCAATTTATCAACATATCAATGACCAGAAGATTGGTTTTCGATGTTCTCAGTTAAACGATTAAGATTATGATTTCAATACAATTGCCTTTACTTGGTAGTGAAAATATACCCGCTTCAATACAAAACTATTGTAACGGGTTTTTTAGGCTGTCTTCTCTCTTGCAATATTCAAGTGTTTGATCGATCATATGCCTTGAAGTTGTATCAGATATCGATGTAATCATAGTCTAAGCTCTAGGTACCCGAGATTGAACGCATGGAAGCCTATCACCCTCGTGAGGAGATCTGGGGCCGATCATTTTTTACAAGGGAATATCTATAGAGTGAGATCTACAGTCAATCGTTAAAACGCCATCGAATATCTACGAACTACCAACCGATTACTCCAAGAAGCAGTGTATGTTTATTAATTCCAGAAAGCACAAAATAAAGTTAAATCAATCTTGCAGCCCTTGTTTTCGACCATATCAACGACCAGAAGATTGGTGTTCGATTTTCTCAGTTAAACGATTGAGATTATGATTTCAAGTTGGAAATTATATCTAATATGTGACCTGAAGGACGAAATGATCAATGCCAATAAGCAAGAAAAATAGAGTTACAATTACGGTTCCGAAATTATTGGGTGTTTGTTGGTAATTCCGGATTGGATTCAAAAGTCGGTGAATATCGTAGAATCTAGGCTAACAGGTCGGTTAAGTTGGTTTGCTCTCCTAATTCTAATATGATTGTTATGGTAACGTCTTTGTCACCAAGTGTAGGCTAGATCTATAAATATGGGGCAAGATTAGAGACTTCAGATGTGTAATCAATAGAGAATAATTGTAACGATTTTTTGATTTAACTTTCTCTTGCAATAATAAAGTGTTAGATTGATCATGTGCGTTGGCTCAGTAGTGCAAATATATCCGTCTTTGTCTGAAAATTTTGAGTCTAACCCCTACTTATGAAAATTGTTATATGTATTGTGTCCAAGCCCGCACGTATTCGTCCATGCTTCGCCGCTCACAATCGTGATATTTGTTTAAATTGTGCTTAACTAACAACCTATACGATGAAATTTAGAACAAATGGGATGAGCAGAATTCATGTAACATGGACATTTGGAATTATATAATTTTTAATATATATATTATATATGCTATTATACTTTACAAGTTTATTGGCTTTATACTAGCTTTATAGCACGTGTAACACACAGAATGATCAATATAATAAAGTTATAAATAAATAAATAAGTATATAATGTATATGGTAAAACAATACATCTATTTTTGTATATATACTATGTGTATGTAAATTGATTTTATTTATATCACAAAATATATGTATAATTGAAAGAATTTTGGTTATGAACCAATTTTGAAGACTTCTCATTCAATAATAGTTCTGAGCTTCACCGTGAAAAAGATTTTGATAAGTTTTAGGAGACTTCTTAACTTTGTTATAATGACAACACACAAAATAATACGTTAACTCATTCAGTTTTGTGTATGTTTTGCTTTACTTAAGCATAATTTTGTATGGCATGCTTCACATACAATATTTGTTAGTACACAGTTTTGCGTCTCGAGTCTTTGTATCTATCGTTAATGTATTTATCGTTTATTTAATGTAATAGTTATTAAGATATTAAAGTAGTTTGTTAAGGATGTTATCTAGTTCGTTAAGGATGTTTAACGAACTAGACTTAAGTTATGTTCCTTCCTGTTTCCTTAAGGATGTTTAACGAATCAGGGGGTGTTTCGTTAAGTTATTTCGTTTAAATGTATTGTAACGAAGTCGGTGTCTAGTTCGTTATTGAATGTTAACGAACTAGACCTGTCTTCTATAAATAGTGGTGTCTTCCACTGTTAATTTATGTATTGAGTTAAGATTATCGAACCTCTGCCAATTTGTTATCTCAATCTTCGTCTTAATATTATACATACACATATATATACAATCAATACTAATATATAACATTAATACATAATCATATAAGAGCATTAAGAACTAGATCCGTTATCGTTATTATTATACTCTATCAGATCTGAGATCTGTTTAAGGTATTCTCAAGTGGTATCAGAGCTTTCGGTTGTTCGATTGCTCTTGTTCGAGTGTAATTCATTATTAAAGGAATGTTAAGTGTTATTTTGGTATAAGTTGTATACGGTTTGAGTTTGGATCAAATTGAGTGTGAATTGTACTTGTTATGGACTGATCTGGATTAGATCAGTGGTTGTTAAGGTATTGGTAAGGTGTGGTTAGAAGGAATTGGAAATTGGATTGGTTTTGGATTGAATTGAATTGGTTTTTGTTTTGGCCGAAAACAGGGTATTAGTTTTGGTCAAATTGGTTATGTTATATGGTAATTTGAGTTACGAGATGGTTTGATTTGGATTCGTGTTGTGTTTCCGAGTAGATTGATAGGTAAATTGGACGATTTGGTTGAGTATTGACTCAGTATTACGAATTTAAGATGGGTTTGGGGTGTTCATATTTTTCCAGAAACCTGGAAATGTATATTTGAATGTTTGAAGATTTGAAGATCTTCATCTGATATTTGAATATTCATTAAAACTTCAAGCTGATTCGTTAACATTTCTAGCTGATTCGTTATAGTTATTGGCTAATTCATGAACCAGATCGTTACATTTTCTGATTCGTGTTATTCAATTCATGCTTACACGTGTCCACTTCGTTAAATGTTATTCTAATATCTTTTTGTTGGGCCTAGTTTTGTGGTCTGAGCTTAGTTTAATTTGGTTTAGCTTTGTTTTGGGCTTGGTTGTTAATTAACGTATAAGCCGAGAACACTTGTGTTTTCTCCGTGGGCTTGGTGATTGTTTTGGGCCGGTTTTAGTTGGATAGTGACCCTATATATAGTGATGTTATGTATAGGGTTAAAGGTTGTTCATTCCTAGTTTATGTTGAAGTATTGTAAGTGCTTAAGCACCCGACGTATTCAATAATATACGTGTGTTTTGAAGCAAATCGTGTGTTATTTACTTGTTCTTGTCCGTGTTCTTGAATCACCGAGTGTTGGTATTCCGCACCAATACTCGTTTAGTTGATATCATATTGTAGTGATCCAGATTTGGGACTTACAATTGGTATCAGAGCCTTTGACGAATTCAGGCTCGTTATTGTGACATCAACGGATTCAAGATCGTTTTTTGTGGTGTAGGATTTTTTCCGACGAATAGTTGATCGGAAGTGAAGGCTGTTTTTTTTGGTAAAGATTGGTTTTGGACTTGGAAATAATATCAATATTCCCTATTTTACGAAAGTTTGTTACAACAAAACTGGAATGATTGGGGTATTCGGCCAAGATCAGTTCAAATCCAACCTCAATTCTCGGCCTACTTAGTTTTCGGCTACAACTTGCACAAAATCAGAGTTTTTGGTCAAATGAATTGGTCAACAAACCTTGTTCTCGGTCAACTGCTTGTCAATATGTTAAGTTCTCGGCTTCACTGAGTTCTCGGTTTGCATTTGTTCTCGGTAAACTTTGGTCAACATTCTTGTTCTCGGTCTGGTTTTGGTCAACATTCTAGTTCTCGGTCAACCTTGGTCAACATTCAAATTCTCGGTCAACGTGTTTCATATAACTTCCAGCCCAGTTTACTTTGTTGGGCCCCGGTTGTATTGGACTTGGACTCTTACTGGACTTAATTATTAATTGGACTTAATTTTGAATTAAAGTTAAAAATGGCACAGATCACTAACGGTAGTAGCTCCATCAATTCATCGCTTCACCAAGAACTTGATTCCATCATGGGCACTGCTACTCTTATACCCCGTTTATTGTCCCACGAGGGGTTTAGTGAATGGAAGTTCCATTTCGAACACTATGCCAAAACGAAAGATGCAAAAATTTGGAGAAGCATTGTGAGGGGACCTCAAATAATCACTTATCAACGAGATGATTCAACCGAGGTTCTTGTGAAACCAGTTGCGCAATATGATGATGATGACTTTGCAAAAGTTGAGGAAGATGAGAAAGCTCTTTCAACTCTTACTATGGCGCTCTCACCAGAGATTACCCTTCAGTTTAGAGAACTCCAATCAGCTAAGGAGTTGTGGGCCGCACTGATAGAAGTTTATGAAGGAAATGAAGATATGAAGAGAAGTCGTCAAGATCTGCTGCGACAAAAGTGTTCAAGCCTTTACACCGTCAAAAATCTCGGTTTATTCGTGTGTGTTGGTTTGATTTGCTTTCTACGCTCGTAACGATCTACGCAGGGATTCCGCACCTGAGTAGACCGAGATATCTCGTGTGATCCGTCCAGGGAACCTACAATTGGTATCAGAGCATTTGCTCGATTGTGTGGTTCGGGATATTCACGCGGGTGTAGAAATCGTCCCGTTTCGACTATTCGTTGGACGTGTTTTCTGTGTTTTTGATCATTCTTACCTCCTACCATCGTGTTCAAGCCTTTACACCGTCAAAAACCTCGTTAAAATCCGATTTACAGATCTGCAAATCTTCCGTGTTCATCAGGCGAAGTTGCCGTCACTGTGCGTAGGGTTTCGGCGAAGATATAAGGTTAAGCGAAGTTATCCACAACTTCGCCTACCTTCTCAAGTTCGCCTCACTCAAGCGAAGTTCTCTACAACTTCGCCTACCTCTTAAGTTCGCTTACCTCAAGCGAAGTTAAGAATCAGCGAAGTTAATCAGCAGTGTTATCAGCGAAGTTCTTCAGCGAAGTTCTCTACAACTTCGCCTACTTCAAGCGAAGTTATCCGTAACTTCGCCTACAGTACTTTAATATAAAAAAAAAAAAATTTCTTAGGTTTCTTACTTTTCGGGAAAGATGTCGTCGATCAACATCTCTGAGTTAGTGAAGATGGAAGTTGAAGCAGGGTCAGCTACCATGGCCCCAAGATTGCTGAAGGGAACCGATTTCGTTGCATGGAAGGATCGGTTCATACAATACGTCAAATACCAGGATGCGAAGATGTGGGTATGCATCCAGGATGGTTATATTCCACCAGTTATGGAGTATGAAGGTCGTGATCAAATTAAAAAGTATAGTAAAATGGAAGAAGAAGAGAAAAAGATGTATGAGGCCGAGAGCAAGGCTCATGCTGCTATTACTATGGCTCTTCCTCAAGAGATCCTTCATACGTTCAGAAAGTATACGTCAGCAAGAGAGCTTTGGGAAGCTCTTGAGAACAGATTTGAAGGGAATGTAGGAATCCGTGCTTCAAAGATAAAATTGCTCAAAATCCAGTTCTCAGTCTTCAAGTATTTGAAGAATGAATCCTTAGATGATATTATCACTCGATATTACCATCTGATGACTGAATTGAGCAACTATTCAATTTCCTACTGAGAAGAAGAAATAGTTGAGAAGCTTCTAGATACTCTCCCACCAAAATGGGAGATGTACACTGTGCTGATGAGGGAAGACAAGGACTTTCCCACATATGATCTTGAAACGGCAGTCAACAAGCTCAGAACCTTTGAGCTTAACATGGTCAGAAAAGAGACACCTATGGATCAGGTTCAAGATCCAGGTATGTATGGAGCTAAAAGCTCAGGATCGAAGACTGAATCTGCTGCCTACTACACAAAGGGAGAGTCGGGCCCCAACTCATCACATGAGGGGCATGTGTCAGTTAACACAAATGGGGATGTTTTCTATGTAGCAGCTGGATCGAGTGGTTCTCAACCCCAGGTAAGCAAGAGTAGTTGCTCTCCAAATTCTCCCAGCAACAACTACTCCAAGATGCCTATGAGTGTCAAGTCTGCTGAAGAGCAGTTTGGTCTCTATGCTTCTTCCATTGCTTCCTATGAGAACTACATTCAAGGGAAGATTGTTGATCCAGCTATGTTGGATGAAGATTACGATCAGATTGATGCTGACGATATGGAAGAAATGGATTTACAATGGCAAATGGCCATGATCGTGAGAAGAGTAAAAAGGTTTATGAGAAAGACGGGAAGGAAGTTTGTCGGTGGAAAGCCGGGGTTTGACAAGGCAAAGGTGAGATGCTACAATTGTCAACAAAACGGTCACTTTGCAAAGGAATGCAGGAATGAGCGTGTGGAACGAAGTCAGGGTAGGTCTCCACAGCAAAGTGAGGGTGGAAAAGATTATAGTGCCATGATGTCCAGAGAAGATGGTGAATACAACTGGAACCTGCTTTCTAAAGAAACTTTTGAGCAGGCAAATTTGGCGAAGGTTGAAACTGAAGAAAGTGAGAAGGTTACCGGAGAAGAAAAAGCTTTCATGGCAGATGTTAAAGATCAGCTCTCCGAGGTATGTTCTAAACCAACTTGTTCAAAATGTGAGAACTTTTCTGAGCAACTAGCAACCATAACTGATCAGTATGTTAGGTTGGATGCTGAATTTAAAACCTTAAAAGAAGATCATCACTTTATTAAATCAAGAGAAAATAATTATAAAATTAAAATAAAAGCTTGTGAAAAAGATGTTAAAAGTCTAAAAACAAAACTTGCTGAAAAAATTGAAGTGATTGATTTAAGCTATGAAGTTTTGGAAGAAAATACCAAACTAATTGCTGAGAGAGAAAAACAGATTGCTGACCACCAGGTGAAAGTGGTGGAACTGAATCGAAAACTGGAGTAGTTCAGAAATTCCTCTGCTATTCTTGATCACCTTGTTAGTGATCAAGGTTCCTCTGTCAAGAGGGGAGGAATCGGTTATCATGAGGTTCCACCACCGTACAATCACAATTACACTTTTAACCCTAGTGTTCAGAAATCTGTTGACTTTGAGGTTGCTCAGACAGTGCCAATTAAAGTAACTGTTAAAGAACCACATGTTAGTAGAGGCGAAACAAGTTCGCCTGTTTCAAGTGTTGAAATTTCTGATCAAAGTCCAGTCTCGTCAGATTCGGGTAAGTCATCCGAGTCTGGTAAGGCAAAAGAGGAGGTTGTGTTACCCAAGAGTGGAGAAAAAGATAAAACAAATAAAAGGAGTACTCCACTAAACCCGTACGTCCCACCATATGTGAGACGAACGGGCGGTATTAAAGCCTCGACATCTAAAACATCGGTTGATAAAAAAGTTGAGCATTGGTGTTGTTTTAGATGTAATCAATTAGGACATCTTGTTGCAAATTGCCCTCTGAAGCAGCGATTCAGAGGTGTGAGGCCTACTAAAACTGAGAATAAGCCTAATAGTAATTTTCATGCTCCTAAAAATGAAAACCATTTAAAATTCAAAAATGTGACTAATTCAGGTTTTCATAGAAACAAATCTCAGTTTTACACTGCTAATAACCAAACCACAAGCTATAATTCTTTCAATTCTCAAAGGTTTGGAAGGCCTCACAATCAATCTTCAAGGAGGTTTCCTAATAGGACTTACAGGAATGTTCGAGATACTAACTTTGGAAAGCCAAAGTTTGGGATGTATAGATCCAAGACCAATTGGTCTTGGGTCCCTAAATTCTAATCTTTTGCTTTATTGTGCAGGAACAGTTGAACAGGGCTGCCAACAATCTTTGGGTTGTAGATAGCGGCTATTCCCGGCACATGACGGGTAACAAATGCTTGTTACACGATTTGAAACCTGTTCAAGGAGGGAGAGTGAGCTTTGCCGGTGAAAGTGGTGGCAAGATTACTGGAATGGGAACGGTGTCAAACGGAAAGATGACTTTGGAGAAGGTTAACTTTGTAGAAGAATTGAAGCACAATCTGCTGAGTGTGTCGCAGATCTGTGATAAGGAGTACACCGTTCATTTTACAAAGAATGAGGCGATTGTGTTGAAACCTGGTTTTCAGATACCAGAGGAGTGGATTTTGATGAAGGCTCCACGTGAAAGAAATACATATATTATGGATATGAGATCAACTGAAATGGCCACGGCAGAATCATGCCTTATGACAAAAGCGAGTGAATCAGAGTCCGAATTATGGCATAGGAGAATGGGGCACATTCATCTTCGGAAGATGAACCACATTGTCAGGAATGGACTTGTGCTGGGCGTTCCCTTGAAGAATTTCAATTTTGAAGATAAATGTATAGCGTGCAAGAAGGGAAAGCAGCACAAGAAATCCCATCTCACCAAGAAAGTCAATTCAATTGCCAGTACTCTGGAGTTGCTTCACATGGATCTCTTCGGTCCCGTGAATGCAAAAAGCCTAGGAGGAACTTCTTATTGCTTGGTGATCACTGATAACTACTCACGATATTCGTGGGTGTATTTCCTGAAATCAAAAGACGAAACGGCTCAGATGGTGAAGAATTTGATTACCAAAGTTGAGAACGTTATGGATAAAAGGGTTAAGTTCATCAGGAGTGACAATGGAACGGAGTTCAAGAATTTTGAGATGGAGATCTTCTGCCTTCAGAGAGGGATTGAACACCAATACAGCGCTCCGTATACACCGCAACAGAATGGAGTGGCTGAAAGGAAGAATAGAACATTAATTGAAGGAGCCAGAACTATGCTGGCTGATTCGAAGCTTCCTGTGGTGTTTTGGGCTGAAGCTGTTGCTACAGCCTGTTATGTTCTGAATAGAGTCTTAACTGTTAAAAGACTTGGTAAAACGTGTTATGAGCTTATGCATGGGAGAAAGCCCAACTTGAGTGGTCTTGAACCATTCGGGTCCCCTTGTTCGATTTTGAAGACAAATTCAAAATTTGGTGAAGTAGCCGATGAAGGAATCTTAGTCGGTTATGTTGTTGGGACTCCCAACAGACGTGTCTTCAATACATCGACCAGCAAGGTTGAGGTGGTGTGTAACACCGATATCACAAGTTACCAACCTCCAAAACCAAGCAACGGACCTGCTGAGTTTTTCGACTATGTTAAACTTTTTAAGTCTTTTAACATACCGTATTTGGATATTGCTGAAGAAGAAGAGAGAGTTGCTACGAAGATGATCCTTGATGAGGAAGAAAACCTATTACAAAGACAGCTGATCGATAGATGTCAACCTTCCTCATCAAATGCTGTCGATACCCCTGCTACCTCAGCTGAAGAAGAATTTTTCAATCCATTTCACTCTCAGCATGAAACAACCATTGACGAGCTCTCTTCTAACTTGGAAGACAATTTGCATGTCGGTTCTGTTCCGACCACGAGGATTCATAAAGATCACCCTTTGGAGAATGTGATTGGTGATGTGTCCTCCGGTGTACAAACAAGACGTAGCTTGAATAAGCACACCTGTGTTTACACAAGCATCAAGGAGACAGGGATAATCAACGAATGCTTGTACACCTGCTTTATCAGCCAGATTGAACCGAAGAATTATCAAATGGCTCTCAAGGACAGCTCGTGGGTCGAAGCTATGCAAGAAGAGTTGGCTCAGTTCAAGAAAATGGAAGTATGGGATTTGGTTGAAAAACCGAAGAATGTGCATGCGATAGGCACAAAATGGGTGTTTAAATGCAAGAGAGATGAGAAAGGGATTATCATAAGAAACAAGGCGAGGCTAGTTGTGAAAGGATTTAATCAACAAGAGGGTATTGATTATAATGAAGTGTTCGCTCCGGTGGCAAGGTTGGAAGCCATTAGATTGTTTTTGGCGTTCGCTGCTTATAAGAAGATGAAGGTATTTCAGTTGGATGTCAAGAGTGCGTTTCTGAATGGGAAAGTTGATGAGGTAGTGTATGTTGAGCAACCTCCGGGTTTTCCTGACCCAGACTTTCCTGATCACGTGTACAAGTTGAGCAAGGCATTGTATGGACTACATCAGGCACCTCGTGCCTGGTATTCAACTTTATCAGATTACTTGCTTGAAAATGGGTTTGAAAGAGGGAAGATAGATAACACGTTGTTCTTCAAGAGAGATGGAAGCGACTTCCTGCTAGTGCAAGTCTACGTGGATGACATCATCTTTGCTGCATCAAGAGTCTCCATGTGTCAAGATTTTGAGGCCGTCATGAAAAAGAGGTTTGAAATGAGTGCTATGGGTGAACTAACTTTCTTTTTAGGATTGCAGGTTAATCAGAAGAAGGATGGGATGTTCATTCATCAGACCAAGTATGTCCATGATGTGCTCAAACGCTTCAAGATGGAGGACTGCACTCCATTCGACACTCCAATCTGCGTCAATCACAAATTGGGTGCTGAGTCAGACGGTGATGCAGATGTGGACCCAACTCAGTATCGGGCTATTATAGGTTCTTTAATGTACTTAACTGCTTCTAGGCCTGATATAATGTTTGCTGTTTGTCTTTGTGCTCGTTTTCAGGCAAACCCAAAGGAATCTCACATGAAGGGTGTGAAGAGGATCTTGCGGTATCTCAAGGGCAAACCGAAGCTGGGGTTGTGGTACCCGAGAGGAGGAGACTTGGAGCTAGTCGCTTACACAGATTCTGATTATGGAGGGTGCAATCAGAGTCGGAAGTCAACAACTGGAGGATGTCAGTTTCTTGGTGGCAGATTGGTGTCGTGGCAATGCAAGAAGCAGACTTCAGTCGCAATTTCAACCTGTGAAGCAGAATACATGGCAGCATCCAACTGCTGCTCCCAGGTTCTTTGGATTCAACAACAGTTGCGCGACTATGGTCTGAATTTCTTACTTACTACTATTTGCATTGACAACACAGCTGCTATCTCAGTAACTAACAATCCCGTGAAGCACAGTAAAACTAAACATATTGACATACGTCATCATTTTATACGGGATTGTGCTGAGAAGAAACTGATTGTGCTTGAAAAGGTGGATACGCTTGATAATTTCGCTGATCTTTATACTAAAGCGTTTGACAAAACACGATTTCAAAACCTTATCGAGCTGAATGGGATGATCAATCCCGAGTAACCATGCTTTTCATGTTATATTTAAAAAAAAAAAAAAAAAAAACGTCACTAACGCTTAAAATATGTCGGTTACCTCAGTTTGAAGGACTTGTCTTCGGATATGTTTTGGTCCTCATTTTCTACTTGTAGATTTTGAGGATAGCCATTAACCAACGGACTGCAAGTGACCGGGGCGGTTTATGATGAGTTTTCATTCTTTCGCTTAAAATTAGTCGATCATACTTGGTTAGAGGGACACATACTTGTATGTGGTCGGTCCAGCTGATCCATTGGATCTTCGGGATAGCCGTCTACCTGAAGACTTTGTTTTGGTCGAGGCGATTAATGTTAAAATTTTTTTTAAAGGGAAATGAAATTATTTTTCAAGTCTTCTACTTCGTAAGAAGTTCGTTAGCTATGTTTAACAGAAAATTGATCCAACCTTGGAAAATGATACATATACTGATTCTGTGTGCTTAACTAGTGAAGTTATTAGGCTTAAAAGGCTTTAGGACAGTCATTGTATGTCATGGTAACTTTTTATGGTGCGTAAAAGTAGATGTGATACAAACTAAAACTACTTGATTTTACGTGGAAACTCCTTACGAGTTTTGCTTGTCTTCATATATATCTTTCCGAATGATAGGCAGAAAAGCGATTACCCAGTCATACACGAGCCCGTAAGTGTTCTGATTCCCGTGAAGATAGCGTTTCAAGAAACTGCAGTGATCCAGATTCGGGACTTGCAGTTGGTTACTACTCTGAAGTCTATGTAAATGTTTATCATAAAAAAAAAAAAAAAAAAAAAAAAAAAAAAAAAAACTTATGAGTTATTGAAACATTCTAGAGTTCAACATATCAAGACTTCTTAATCATGGAATAAGAAAGAGAACGGGAAGGAGATGAAGAGTAATTACAAACTTAATCAGACACTAAGGGTCGAAGTCAATTCGGGGTGACTTGGGGAAAGCCAAATACGCTTTGAGAATAGATAGGAGGCATCATAATCTCTGAGTTGTTGCCCACTTAATTTTTGAGCTTAATTGAACTTAACTCGTATCACAGAAACGATGAAAACCATCTTAAGTTATTTACCTGCTTACAACCTGTCTCTATATGTCATAATACAGCTAAACACGGATCTATGTGACGTCACGTAATTAGTATGATTCCTGTTCGGATTTTTTCTAAAACGTAGTAGTCCCTATCGAGATTGAAATTTGATCCCTTATACTTTAATTGTTAAAAGTTTTCTTTTTATGTAGTCGTATGCTTTTATAAATGGTTACTTGGACTTGATCGTGTTATTTAATTCTTAAAGGGAAGTTTTAACAGTTAATTGCAAAATGTTCAAATTATAAGGGTTGATTTTGTAAATATAGGCGATGTTGTTAAACAGGCGAACTTATGAATAACTTCGCCTAGGCGAAGTTAACCGTAACTTCGCCTGTATAATCTCTGACCCTATATAAAGAATTTTTAAGGTCAAACTGTTCATAACTTTCAATATCAGCGAACTTATCCTCGATTATCACAGCGAACTTAATCCGTTTTTCATCCGTTTATCTGTTTCCGATTTCAATCAGTTTTCAAGGTGTGTTTGGGTTATATATCTTATACTCGATGTTCGATGTTGTTAATCCTAGGTAGTTTCGACACCCGGTTAGCGACCTCGGATGTTCGAAACCTATAGCCTATTTCAAAACTTGTTTTACGTGTTCATGAGCAAACTGATCGTCCGGACTGCCTTAATACCATGTGTTTTAGTCTCCTTAATCGTTTAAATTGGTCGAAACACCAGATTTTCGATGTTTGAATCGATCTCACTGTCGCCGATTCATATTCAGGCGAACTTAAGGTTTAGGCGAAGTTATCCGTAACTTCGCCTGAGTCTAAACTTCGCCTGAGGCGATGTTGTGGTGAGGCGAAGTTAACATTAACTTCGCCTGGACCTTTTAATTTTTTAATTATTAGACGAACTTAAAGATGAAGCGAAGTTGTTCCCAACTTCGCCCCAACTTTAACTTCGCCTATACAGATTTTATCACAACTTCGCACATGGTAACAAGCGAACTTGTGGTACGCCTTAACGGTTATCTAACTTGGTTCGTTTGTTGCAGATATGGCTGCAGTAGCAGGTGCTAGAGGTGCTGGAGGTGATGACGGAGATAATCAGAGACAATTCTTCCCGGGTCACAACATGTTCATCACCTTAGACCCGGAAACGAGCGGAGTTGAAGACTACCGTGAGATCATCACATTCCTCATTTGCTTGAGGATATTCCACGCTATCACGACGACTCTACCGATATCCTTACCCAATATCGAGGATTTCTGGCAGACTGTGGAGTACGATTGCCGCGTTGAGCCCCCGGTTATGCGAGCAACAGTCAACAATCAGGAGGTTCAGTTCTCATCTGAACAAATACGGGTGGCGTTACGTTTCGGTGAGGAGACTAGGAATGACCCTACAGAGTTTGTGGCTCCATTTCGTGATGGAGCATTCCTACGAATGGGATATTCTGGTCCCTTGGGCGATACCCAGAGACGGAAGGGGTTCCTGCTCGATCAGTGGCGCTTCCTCATGCACGTCATGATTGTGTGTATGTCTGGGAGGAAGGCGGGTACTGACGGAATGGGTGCGACCATGCAGTCAGCAATGACTGCTCTGACTTATAACAAACGTTATAGCTTTAGTCAGATGGTCTTTTACGAGATCGACAGACAGAGGAGGGCGATGGCTCGTGAGCGGTTCATAATGTATCCAAGATTCATCCAGATGATCTTGAACCATGTGGCTCTAACTTTGCCTCAACGACGCCCAATACGATACGTGGAGAGTGTAAGCAAACGTATCTTTGCTCAATGCCGTACTTCGAGTGCGAGGAGCAAGCCTGAACGTCGTCCAAGGCATACTCCACTCTTTGGGTTCTTAATAAACCCGGGGTATGTGCCAGCTCGGGGGGATGAGTTCAGAGACCCTCAACCACAACAGGCAGGAGCAACTCGAGATGTACCTACTGTGCCTGTGGTGTCGGCTGAGGAGGATGTAGACCTTGATGCTGCATTTGGCGGCCAAGGATTCTTCGACATGGACCGTTTTGATCCACAAGAAGAGGTGCAGGTCTCTGCTGCACAGGTTCGAGAAGTGAATGTTACTAGAGCAGCTATGACGGTGGCTGACTCAGATCTTGATGACGTTATGGATGAGGCGAGAAGGATGTTGGTGAGACGAGAAAGGACGATTGGGAAGAGAAAGAGGACAGTTGATGATACTGAGTCAGAAGAAGAAGAAGAGGATATTCACAAGTTGATTAGACGTTCGAGACGTGAAAGGACAGGTGCAGGTATGGGAGCTGGAGAGACTTCAAGGGTTATACGGTTCGCTCCATCCGCACTGTCAGGTATGTCGATTGTTCCTACTTCTGTACAGGTTACAAGCGCCGCGGATGTTCCCGTGGTGGCTACATCAGCTGTCGGCATCCCATCCATCACACTACAGAAGACGACTCCGGAGATTGTAACGCTTACTCCTTCAGAGGTGGTGGCACAATTTGTAGAGTCTACCGTCGTTGCAACTGCAGGGTTGTCGGTCACGATACCACCTGCGGTTACGTCCACAACTGCTTCTGATGTCCCGGTTACATTCGAGATCCCTGCTGAGTATACTCAAGATACATCTAACATGAGGTTTGATTTCGATGCAACCCTCTCAGACTCGAAGAGAATAGCTGCACTTGAACGGGTCGTGGCAGAGCAATCGAAGATAAACTTTATCCAGACCCAGGCTATTCAGCGCCTTGTAGCAGAGAATCAACTACAGTCGTCCCTCCTGGTTGAACATGGGCTAATTATAAATGCTATGAAGGAGTTCTTGGCATCTCAGGGGGAGACAGGCTGTAGAGGCGACGAGTTAAGGACGAAGAAGAGAAATGACAGAGACGATGATCCCAATGCACCGAAAGGTGCAGGTGGTGAGTTGCCAAGAACTACTCAAGCTCTTGGGACTTTCACAGCTCAGGGGGAGTCTGCATGTGCAGTTGGTGGTGATGAGGTGGTGATGGTTGATAATGATGATGATGTGATCGATGCGTTGAAAGAATTGGATGATGATATGCTAGAGGATGATGTGATGTTTGATGATGATGTGCTGCCTATTGAGGAGATTGAGAAGATTGGAGCACAGATTGTGATTGAAGATGAGATTGAAGAAGGTGAAATAATTGAAGAAAATGTTGAACACGAGATCCCAGATGTTGAGAAAGCCGATATGGGTACTGAGATGGAAAATGATGAGACTGAGTGGGAGGAGCAGCCTAGGTGGAAGGAAGGCTGTGCTCATTGGTTTATTAAAACTAAGAAGCCTGCTGTTCCAACCATGTTCAAGAAGAGTTATAATATCAAAGGCTATGCTGAGTCGAAGAAAGGAATTATTTGTTGGCTATGTGATGAACAGATAAAGTTGTTTGTGGTGAAACGTTTTGATGGGATTCAGTATTTTAAAAGAACGTTGAGATCTCTCAATACATTGCCGGAATGTGAGGTGAAGGATTTGGCTAGATTGGGGCTGATCAATAGAAGCGACGACAACATGGCAAGGGTTATTGGGAAGATCGTGTGGAAAGAAAGCATAAAAGAGAAGAAGTTTGAGTTATTAAAGCCACAGAAGGGAAAGCTAGTGGAAGATAAAGAAAGGGGAATGAGAGCAGATGGCAAGCCATGGATGGTAATGAAGTACAAACCGATTCGATGCATTAAGGAGGTTCCAATGAAGATTATGCCTCAAGATGTGTTGAAGAATCTTAAATGGTGGTATGTTGATTGCCAGACTGCTGAAGCCGTGATGGAAGACGAAGACGAACAAGAAGTGCTGAGGGTGTATGATCCGATGCATCTTGTTAACTTATCGAAAGCTGATCTGCAAGTGTTGAATGAAAAGAAGATATTCTATATTCCTGCTTGGAAACACGAAGCGAGGAAGTATCAGCGAGTAGTCACGGTATGTGTTAGAGAAGGAGTGCATGCGTGAAGATTACGAGACAAGTGCTTAAAGATCAAGATATGAAGCTACTGCCAAGGGGGAGTCTGTTGGTGCATAAATGTCAGTAGTTCATAGTCTAGTGTCTGTAATCGAGTCTGTAATGTTATTTATGTTTTTGTTTAAGCGAAGTTGTTAACAAGTTCGCCTAGGCGAACTTGTTGAACAAGCGAAGTTATGGACAACTTCGCCTGAACATATCAGGCGAAGTTGTCGTGTATTTATATATAGGTTACGGCTTGTTTTGTGTTGGTTAATAAGTAAGTCGTTTGAGTCGATCGAGTTGATCTAAGTCTGTATCAGTGATTCATATCACGTGAGTTCGGTTATTAATATATAACGTGTTTCGGTTTATTCGTGTGTGTTTGTTTGATTTGCTTTCTACGCTCGTAACGATCTACGCAGGGATTCCGCACCTGAGTAGACCGAGATATCTCGTGTGATCCGTCCAGGGAACCTACAGGACATGAATGTTGCAGTTATCAAAAAGACTAAAGACCTTAACAGGATAAGAATGACTAAAATGATTGCTACTATTAAAGCCTGTGATATGGATGATAAACAACGGGCAATAAATCATGCTAGTTCTTATAGTGCTGCTGGATATGACATGGCGCCTAACAGTGCTCTCATGTCGCAAGATAGCTTCTCACTGTTCAAGCCCACTCAACAACCACCACAGGGAAACTTTCAGATGTTTTCATCTACCCTTGGTCAATCATCATCATCCAAGTCACCCAACTCAGCTCCAGTATTCTTCACCAAGTCTGGACAGTCTACAAATGATTCTGGAAAGACCACTCAAAGTAAGAACTTCAGTCAGATTCCCACTATACCAAAAGAAACTCAAGAGAATATCACATTAATGGCGGGATTTATGAATTGTTACCATGCTTTTCTGTCCGGAGATTTGGTCCAACCCATGGCTGCTACTGAACTAGATCAGATTCATCCTGATGATGTCGAAGAAATGGACATCTCTTGGCAAATCGCCATGGTGGTCTTCCGTGCAAAGAAGTTTACCAAAAGGACGGGTAGAAACAACTGGAACATGCCAAATAATCAAAAAGTGGGTTTTAACAAAGAGACTCTCAGGTGTTACAACTGTCACGAGCCGGGTCATTTTGCTCGTGAATGCACTAATCCAGCTAAGGATGGAAATACAGAACGGGCTTTGGTTCCAGTTGGAAATGCTCGGGGTGAAGCTGGAGGTAGTTCGGGTAATGGTGAAAGGGGTATGGTTGCTCAAACGTTCTCTTGGGAAAGTCAGATGGCTGCGCTGAACATTGGAAATCAGACTGCGAATTTCGCAACTGTTGAAGACTCTGAAGATGAAAACACTGCTGTGGAGAAGGTCAAGGAACTTCAGTTTGCATACATGGCGTTCACTTCTCTGGACTCAACTGAGGTACGTTTTCAACCATGTTCTTTAAATTACGGTGAGAAAATAGAAATGTATAAACTTCATAATGACAGTCTGAGTAGAGATATGGAGAGAATAAAATCAGAAAGTTTTAAACTTAAGAAAAATGAAAAGGGCTTTCTAGACAAAATAGAATCTCTTAACAAAGACATTAAAAAACTTAAGTCTGATTTTAGTATAAAAAGTTGTCATCACCTTGATGCCAAACAAGAAAACGTTGAATTAACTGCCAAACTGGAAGCCTCCAAGCTAGAAATCTTGAATCTCACTAGCAAGTTTGGAAAAGCTGAACTTGATTTTAAAAAATTTGATGGTTCCAGTAAAGTAGTTTATTCAATAATTGAAAATCAACTGTGGTGGAAAGAAAATGAAGGTGAAGGCATAGGATATAGTCAGGTTCCCTCACCATATAATCACAATTATGTTCCTACTCCTATCACCAAAGAACAAGAAGAAAAAATAAAGGGTATGAAGTATGGTAAACAAGACAAAGGTGATGGAACCAGCTCTGCTGATGCCTGTTCATCTACTTTAATTATGAACGATTCTAATGTATCTACTTCTTGTGCAGAAAGAATAAGTGTGATGGAATAGACTGATGAGGACGACGACACGTGTTTTGATTTTGATAATAATGTTGTTTCTGATATTTCCTTAGAACTTCCTGTTTTGAATTATGTTATTCCGACTGTTTGTGTGGGCTCTGTTTTAAAGAGCAAGGATTCTTGTGTGGTTGATTCGGTTGAGATTTTAAACTCTAATAATGTGGTTTCTAATAAAAACAAAATTTCAAAAACTTCAAAAACATCTGAAAAATATGTTGCACCAAAGTTTGTTAAGGAGGGATGCTCTAATGACAAATAAGGTAATAAGTTCAAAAAGGGGAATATGAATTCTCGCAAATCTAAGCAGATTGGTCCACACAACCAGTCCAGACAAGGAGCTGCCCAGGATGAGTTTTTCATAAAACGTCAAACATGTTTTAACTGTGGTATTCCTGGTCATATTTCCAGAAACTGTCCACATCGTCCATACCTTCCCTATTACGGATTTTATCAAAGGAATATGCCATATATTCCCCACAACGCCTATAGACAAGGGTTCAGGCATTATCAAGCTAGTTTCTTTTACGATGATTGGAACAGAAACAAATCTGGCAGGTTTAGTCCTCATCAGACCAAATCTAACATGTCAAACAGAAAAGTCAGAAAGGGTGTTTCAAATTCAAATTCTCACAAAAACACCAAGGCTAGACAAAAACAGGATAAGAAGACTAATTCTTCTTCTTCTACACCTAACACACCAGAGTTTATGACAACCATTCGTACATGTAATTCTAAATCCTACAGACATAAATGGTTGCCTAAATCTTCGTCAAAAGTGTCAACTCACTCAATTTTTGATGATAAAAAGGATAGACAATAGTTGATGAGTCAGGTTCACCCAGTGTAAGTATGGCCTGGGTACCAACAACTAACTAATCCCTCGCTTTGTGCAGGAACAGCTATGGAGGAATATCATCAGACCTTGGTATGTTGATAGTGGATGTTCCAGGCACATGACAGGAGACATTACCCAGCTACACGACATTCAAACATTTAACGGTGGGTACGTGTCTTTTGCGGGAGGTGAAAAAGGAAAGATCACTCAGAAGGGTACTGTAAGTAACGGTGTTCTAAAGTTTGAAAACGTTAATTTTGTTCCAAAATTGAAGCATAGCCTTTTGAGTGTGTCACAAATTTGTGACAAAGATTTTTCAACTCATTTTACTAAAAAGGAGTGCTTAATTCTGAAACCTGGTATAATCATACCAGAAGATTAGGTTCTTGTTCGATCACAACGAAAAGATAATGCTTATGTGATCGACATGAACAAAAATGTTCCTGATAAAATAACATGTTTGTTTTCAAAAGTGTCGGAACATAATGCGATTCTTTGGCATCGTCGGCTTGGTCACGCTAATACTAAAAACTTGAATCGTCTTGCTAAAAACAATCTGGTGCGTGGTTTACCGATCAAGGATTTTGTTACCGTTGAAAAATGTGTGGCTTATGCTTTTGGGCAAACATCATCGAAAATCTCACAAGCCAAAATTAATTAATACCATTTCGTCTGTTTTCCAACTACTTCATATGGACCTTTTCGGGCCAGTTCATGTTCTAAGTTTGTCTCGTAGCTCTTATTGTCTTGTTATTACTGATGACTACTCACGTTTTACATGGGTATTTTTCTGTCAAATAAGAGTGAAACTGCAGATCTCATCAAGAGGTTTATTGTGCTCATGGAAAATCAACTGAATCTAAAGCTGAAGGGAATTCGTTGTGACAACGGAATAGAGTTCAAGAATGCGACTTTGAATCATTTCTGCTCGGAAAAGGGAGTGCTCCGTCAGTACAGTGCTCCACGAACTCCTCAACAAAATGGTGTGGCTGAAAGAAGAAACCGAACCCTTATCGAAGCTGAAAGAACAATGATGTGTGATTCCAAATTGCCTCTGTTCTTTTGGGAAGAAGCTGTTAACACGGCATGTTATGTTCAGAATCGGGTGATAATCAACAAGTCAAAGATGAAAACTCCCTATGAAATTGTCTATGGTCATCATCCCACGGTTGCACATTTCAGATCGTTTAGTTGCCCATGTACTTTACTAAATTTGGAAACCACTCCAAAGTTTGGGGCTGCAGCCGATGAGTGTTACTTTGTTGGGTATGCGGGAAATACGGCCTACAGGGTTTACAACAAGTCCACCAAACAGATTCTAGAGTCGTGTGAGATTCGTTGGTTGGAAGAAAATGAGACTGATTCTCGTGTCGGTCCCGATTGGTTGTTCGATTACAATGAATTTTTCAAGCCATTCAATGTGTTTCCAGTCATAAACTCCGAACCCCCATGTGATTTCTCGGTGGAAGTTGCAAAGGAAATTCCACAAACTGTGTCTCATATTTCCCCTCTGATTGATGATGATATTGCAGAATCGTCTGATGCCTCACCTAACACTGAAAGTCAATCTAACAATACTCCAGAACCAAACACCAGTGAAAGTGCTACCAATGTTGAGGGGGAGAGTATCATTCGTCAGATCTTTGGGAGCACTTTGTTTCCCGATGATATTCCAAATGAATATGTTACCGGCACCTCATACTCTCACAGCATGGCAACATCTGTATGGAAAAACCCTCTTGTTTATGATATCGAGAACCTGTCAAATCTGCAGCACATCAGTGATGTCTCTGAACAGTTAATTCCATCAAGAATTCAGAAAGATCATCCGATTGAAAATTTCATAGGTCTAGTTGAAGCGGGTGTGTCCACCAGAAGTCAAACCGGACACATAAACAGTTGTATGTTCCCGTGTTTCATCTCTCAAATTGAACCTAAAAATGTAGAAATGGCTCTTCAAGAACAAAGTTGAGTCGATGCGATGCATGAAGAGTTAAATTAGTTTGATAAGTTGAAGGTCTGGAGATTGGTTAAACTGCCAGAAGGAAAGAAAGCTCTTGACACTAGATGGGTTTTCAGAAACAAGCAAGATGACACAGGGGTTATTGTACGAAATAAGGCTAGATTGGTAGTTCGAGGTTTTCGTCAGGTTGAGGGATTAGATTACACTGAAGTCTATGCCCCAGTAGCTAGACTTGAGGCTATTAGAATTTTCCTGGCATATGCTTCTTTCTATCAGATGGAAGTGAAGACTGCGTTTCTGTATGGAGAAGTTAAAGAGGAGATTTATGTTTATCAGCCACCTGGTTTTGTCAATTCCAAGAAACCTGGTCACGTTACAGACTAGACAAGGCCTTGTACGGGTTACATCAGGCTCCTCGAGCGTGGTATGCTACTGATGTGTGAAAATGTATAATATAAATAAAGAACGAATCACAATTAAGCTTTAAATTTATAAAAACGAAAATCCTATAGAAACCACACAAAACCGGCAAGTGTACCGATCATAAATAGTATAGCATCAAGGAAGTCCGGATGTCGAACTCAAAGACATGTGAAAACGTTTATGATTAAGAAAACTCTAACCAAGACTTACCAAAATAATATTCATTTGATTTATTTTTGAATTTATTAATCTACTTAACTTAATTAACGAAAACTTTTAACAAAACTCTTTGAAAAATTTAACTGCAGTGATAAAAACGTCTACCTAGGAATGAATCATGTTGACAGAAATAACAAGACAATGGATTGAAAATATTCAAGACACCGGTTATAAAAGATGACACAACCAAAACTTGTTTAAGAAAGTCAAATTACCTCTCAGTCTCTCTAACAAACTTTAACTTATTTTAGTTGATTTTTAAAGAACAAACCGGAAAAACAATTATTAACGTGTTCAAATATCGACTCTCCTCTCGGTCTCCTCGACACACTATCCTAATGGAGACGAATACTACGCAACCAAGGATAGAGGAACAATTTAACTTAACCCAAATTAAACCAACTAATTGCAGATAAACACTCAAACTTGACAAGACAAAACCCGCTCTCGCGCGGTCTTAATTCTAACAAGTAAAAGCAATGAGACAATGTTACTTCTTATCACCTCTCGGTCTCAAAGAAGATGTATTCTAACTGATTTTAGATGATATATTACCCACTTATCCCTACGGTTGCGCATCCCGCAAATAAACCCAAAACACCAAGTAACGAGTTTAACAAGCAATCAATTAATCAAAACCGATTCAATTAACTAATGCAAGAGGATTATAAGTAATAACAAATAAAACACAGCCATCACACACAATCTAATTCATGGTTTAGTTAAACTTTACATCAATAATTTAAGTCTTGAACATTAACAATCCATTAAACAAGTTAAAACTATGCAACAATCATCTATCCTAGGTAGAACAAACAAGCTTAGCTACATATTAATTTTGGACAGCCACAAACAATCAAAGTAAACATCATAAACATCAATATAAACATGATAAAACTCATTCAAGATCCAAACTCAATCAATAACAAGTCAATCTATCAATCAATTGCAAAACAATGTAAAATAAAAGACCAAATCAATCAAAGTTAGGGTTCTTGAAGGATAAACAAAGTTTAAGGATGTATACTCAAGGTTTATGGCTGAGATTTGTGATTGTTAATGACCCTAGCTGCTGCCCAAAGGTTCCTTCTTCTTCCTCAGCCACCAACAAGATCAACAGCCGCCGGTTTCTTCCTTTTTTTCTTCTTTCTTTCTTGCGGCTGCAGTCCGATCGCAAGGATGAAAGTAGTTAGGGTTTTGGGTTTTAATTTCGGGATTAGCAGCTGGTTAATGGCTGAATAATCATTATTTTAACTTAATATAATATTATATTAGGCTCCTAACTTATGGGCTTGGACCGGGCCTTGATTAAACTTTGAAACTTTGACACTTAAACCCTCCAAGTTCTCTTTTTCTTGCCTTTTTTTTCCACATCTTTCCATAACCTACACAAAACATTTCAACTTTGTAAAACTTTGCACTTAACCCCCTAAACTTACATAAATTTGATATTAAATCATTAAAACATACTAAAATTGTAAGGAAATATAAGTGTGTTATTCAACACATCAAACATCCCCACACTTAAACCTTTTTCGTCCCTGAAAAAGTCTAATGCAGTTGGATCATAATCGGAAAATCAAAGTTAAATCAAACATATAAGTTAGATTTTAAAGCTCAGAAAAACGCAAAAACCGCGATCATCGATATTGTTGTCCACCTAAACCCATGCCTTAATCTTTACCGGGACAAATAAGATCCGACAATAATATTACTTAGTGGTTTACACAATTAAGACCCGCTTATTTTCTGCTTTTACCGGACCAGACCACCCCAACTTGACTTAAACCTCAAAATTAGCAGAATTAAAACTTTGTTGCTCCATATTTATGAATAGTTAAGACGATCAAGGGTATTGTTTATCTACCTAAGTTTAAGCATCAAAGTCTACCAAGCAGCCATTAGATATGATTAAGGTTCAATTATTTATAGCCAGTGCTCCCCACAACATGACATACCCCCGTTATCAAGCAATACCCCAAATCCTTCACCATAGGTGAGTATGCAAAATTTTATCTGTAGGGCTTACATGTAGCGTGTCCCTTGTAATCCGTTTCTTAATGGTAATGAGACGCGAGCAAGGGGACCCCACATGACTAACAGCCTGGATGATCAAGTCTGTAGTGTATTTGTACTTTCGTACTGTTTTGATCATGTTTATAGACTTAAAAGGGTTTGCTCTTTGGCTTTATTTTAAATATCCACAACCCCACTTAGGAATTGTGAATACCCAGCTAAATAGATTGCATACAGACCCATGGTCTCTGGACCCGAAGCATCCCATCAATACAGGATTTAAGGTTATAAAACCATACGCCGATGAGGTATAAAACACTAAACTATCATTTTAAGATTTATATCACAGGCTACACGGCATACTCTAACGTTAAACCTACCCAAGCATCATATGATAACGTATTCAGATTTTTAAAACTCATGATATTTCCAATTTTTCATACCAAAATTTGAGGCTTGAGTATGGCCCGACCTTTCATTGCTTATTTCCACGGACAAAACGCTTTACCCACAAAAGATTTCCGTTTAACCGTTTTATCAAATTTGCCCTTTCATTTTCAAGACTGGGCCTACCGACACATCCCAAGTTAAGTGCGTTTTCTTTTATTTATCTCATATTATTAGTAGTTTGAAAAACCGATTTCCGAATAAAATCATCATCTCCGACTTTAACGCAAAAGAAACTAAAAACAAGGGACATTTTTTTTAAAAAAAACTTAAACAACGTATGAAAACGAAAAACAAATGAAAACTTTTTAATTTTTTTAAATTTATTTTTTTTCTACAACTAAGTAAAATAAATTCCCATCCCCACACTTAGAACGAAATCGCCCTCGATGAGAACAAGGAAAAGAAATAAAATAAAAATAAAACGTAAAGCATAAAATAAAAACTTTAAAGAATAGAAATTAAAATAGAGAACGGGTTACTCCCCTGGTTTAGATGTTGATTCTTCATCGTCTGTATATGACTCGAACGACCGTATAGCATTTCATTCGCGGCCGCAACCACGGGTGAACCAGTTCCAAAACGCCATCAGAGCTACCATGCGCATAATAATACCTGTAACAACTCAAACTCGCTCGCATGTAGCGGCGTACAAAACAGAAAACAAAAACATAATAAATAAACATATTTTTGTGTTTTTGAATTTTTTTTTTTAATTTTTTGATTTTTTTTTAAATATTTATTTTTTTGAATTTTGGAATTTATTAAATTTTTTAATTAACAAAAATAAAAGAAACAAAACTCTAAATCTCGGGCTGCCTCCAGAGAGCGCTTAGATTAACGGGTCCTCAGCCTGACCCCAAATCTCAATTTCAATCAGGTGGCTTCTACTTTATCCGTTTCCCACTCGACCCGTTTCGTTTTATTCGTCTACTAGTAGTCAGGAAAAACTTACCAGAAAAATTTAAAGAGATTTTGAAAAACTGAAACGGGTCGGACCACCAAGACTTATACTTGCCCGGACCAAACTTTATACGAGTCGTGTAATGAAGGAGGATGTCATCTTTGCCGTGTCAACTTTTTATTTTGTTTCGTATGTCGTATCCTCACTTTCAAGTTCGTTTGATCCAAGTATACATGTTCCCTCTTCTGTGATGTCTCCCTGAAAATTAATCTTCCTATTCCTTCAATGTCACCTCCCGGGTCAAATTGCGTATCATCTACTTCCATAGAGGTATCCTCCACAAGCTCTTCATGACAACCCTCGATATCAAAGATAACCACATTCGCCTTCTTGACCTCCGTCAAAGTAGATGCAATGATATCCGGCAGCTTCCTCTCTTCATCTAAAAATGCATACTCAAGGTGGGCAGGCGAATCCTTAATCTCTAAGGAAGAAGGAGGAATCTCGACCGAAGGTCGGTCCATCGGATCGTCTCGTACGATCTCAGCAGACACGCCAGATTCAGGGGTATGCAACTCGGTGTCGGCATCAAAGGACTGATTAGTTATGGCAACCATCTCAATCTTCGGAATCTCCCTATCAGGAATCTTGGTGTCGGAGGCAGATCCTCCACAGATTTCGCTGAGAAACTCCCCAACATGCTCCATGATGGTATCAATGAAGTATAAGGAGTCATCAGCAGCCTTGGGGTGTTTCAGTGACTGTCGAACGTCAAAGGTGACGTTCTCATCCCCAAATCTTAAGATTAATTTACCCTCGCAGACATCGATCAATGCCTATGCAGTGGCAAGGAATGGTCGGCCTAAGATGAGTGGGACACTATCGTCATCGTTCATGTCCAGGATAACAAAGTCCACCGGGAAGATGAACTTGTCGACACGAACAAGCATGTTCTCGACCACCCCTCGGGGGTATTTCACAGAACGATCAGCAAGCTGGATACTCATACGGGTAGGCCTCGGTTCGCCTAGACCCAACTTGCGATACACGGAATACGGCATGAGATTAATACTGGCACCAAGATCTGCCAGCGCATGGACGACCGTATTATCACTCAAGATGCAGGGAATTGTGAAACTCCCAGGATCGGACATCTTTTCTGGTAACTTTCTCTGTAAGACTGCAGAGCAACCAGCACTCAGAGGAATGGAAGAGACTTCGGCTAACTTCTCTTTGTTCGAAAGAATATCCTTAAGGAACTTTGCATATTTGGGAATTTGCGTGAGTGCCTCAAGGAATGGGACATTAAGATGAAGTTGCTTCAGAAGATCACGAAATTTGGAGTTCTGCTCCTCGTCTCTATCCCTACGGACTCTCCCGGGATACGGGAGTCTAGGTTTGTAGACTCTCGGTGGTGTGCTGGGTAGTGGCTGGTTCTCGGCCTGTGCTGTACTTCCTGGGCTGTGCCTCTGATGCACCCTGGCCGGTGGAGAATCCAACTGAATCTCCTCGTCTACCTGCTCCTCTACATCTACCACAGGCTCGTTAACGACTCCTCTCGTCGCCTCTTGAATCACGGGCTCGCTGCATGCCCCCGCACCGCTCCTTCTCGTCACAGCCTTCGCAAACGCCTTCGGATTATGTTCAGTGTTACTTGGAAGTGTACCTGGCGACCTCTCATTTAGACGACTTGCTATCTCTCCCACCTGACGCTCAAGATTTTGAATTGACGCTCCTTGATTTCTCATGAATGACTCGTGCTCCCGGAATTTCTCTTGAGTTTCTTTGTGACGGGAGTCCCCCCGAGTCATATACTGCGACAACATCTGTGTCTGCTGTGCCATCATCTCCTCTAACGTGGGCTTCTTCTCCCCACTACTCGTTCCCTCACCAGAATCCTGGAATAGGCTCTGACGTTGCTGGAAGCCGGACTGATTTCCGTTCCTCCAGTTTGAGTTTTGGTTACCTCTCCACCCCGAATTATAAGAATTGAAAGAATGTTGATTTTGGTTTGGATTATTAACGAAGTCGACTGCCTCCTCCTGGAAACCTACGGGGCATTGAACGGTATCGTGTCCCCCTCTACAGATCTCGCATAACTTACTTTTCACCTGCAAGTCCTTCACGATCTTTGCTAACGCTTCAACTTGTGCCGCAAGTGCGGTACTCGTGTCGACCGAATGCATGCCGCGTGATAGGGAATCAATGGTTTTGGTACTCTTAACTGGTGGTCGCTGGTATCCACTCATGGCTAAACCATTAAACAAGGCAATGCACTCATCCGTATCTTTCGTTGTCAGTAGGTTACCTCCTGCAGCTGTGTCGAGCATACTCTGAGTTGCGTACGTCACTCCGTTGTAGAACTTCTCGACAACCGCCCAGTCTTGTAGGCCGTGGTTTGGACATAACGCGAGTAGATTTTTGAACCTTTCCTACGCCTCGTAGAAGCTCTCGGTGTCCTCCATCTGGAAAGAATGAATCTGGTTACGCAAACGAGCGGCCTTAGCCGGAGGATCGTATTTTTCAAGAAATTGGGTCTGCATGGCAGCCCAAGTAGCAATGGATCCCTGTGGGAGGGACTCAAGCCACAGACTCGCATGATCAACGAGTGAAAACGGAAAGATTCGGAGTTTTATGGCGTCTTCGGATACGCCGGCAAGATGAAACGTGTCGCAGATACGTGCAATACGAGTGAGATGACAATGCGGGTTCTCGTGGAGCAACCCGTGAAACTAAGCAGAATGAGCAATCGTGTTCAGAACATTGGATGGAATCTGCCAAGTCGTTTGAACTCCTATAGCTGGTGGAGCAATGCTGGATCTCGCGCCAGCGTCGACCGGACGGGCCCGGTCTGCAACTGTCCTCCTTGGTAGTGGATTCGCGTCGCCCATAATTCTATCCCTAATGACGGGTTCAGAAAAAGTAGGAGAAAAGAACGTATTACCGACGGATGTAGATGAACTGGAAGACGGTTTTGTACGACAAGTAGTAAATAAAAGAAATTATAATTAGCTACACTATTTTAAACTAACAAACAAAACAAATAAGAAAGACAAGTAATAAACAAGGCAAGTCTTAACTCGAGTCGTTCTTAATACGCCTCAAACCGTGTCCCCGGCAACGGCGCCAAAAACTTGATGTGTGAAAACGTATAATATAAATAATGAATGAATCACAATTAAGCTTTAAATTTATAAAAACGAAAATCCTATAGAAACCACACAAAACCGGCAAGTGTACCGATCATAAATAGTATAGCATCAAGGAAGTCCGGATGTCGAACTCAAAGACACGTGAAAACGTTTATGATTAAGAAAACTCTAACCAAGACTTACCAAAATAATATTCATTTGATTTATTTTAGAATTTATTAAACTACTTAACTTAATTAAACGAAAACTTTTAACAAAACTCTTTGAAAAATTTAACTGCAGTGATAAAAACGTCTACCTAGGAATGAATCATGTTGACAGAAATAACAAGACAATGGATTGAAAATATTCAAGACACCGGTTATAAAAGATGACACAACCAAAACTTGTTTAAGAAAGTCAAATTACCTCTCAGTCTCTCTAACAAACTTTAACTTATTTTAGTTGATTTTTAAAGAACAAACCGGAAAAACAATTATTAACGTGTTCAAATATCGACTCTCCTCTCGGTCTCCTCGACAAACTATCCTAATGGAGACGAATACTACGCAACCAAGGATAGAGGAACAATTTAACTTAACCCAAATTAAACCAACCAATTGCACATAAACACTCAAACTTGACAAGACAAAACCCGCTCTCGCGCGGTCTTAATTCTAACAAGTAAAAGCAATGAGACAATGTTACTTCTTATCACCTCTCGGTCTCAAAGAAGATGTATTCTAACTGATTTTAGATGATATATTACCCACTTATCCCTACGGTTGCGCATCCCGCAAATAAACCCAAAACACCAAGTAACGAGTTTAACAAGCAATCAATTAATCAAAACCGATTCAATTAACTAATGCAAGAGGATTATAAGTAATAAAAAATAAAACACAGCCATCACACACAATCTAATTCATGGTTTAGTTAAACTTTACATCAATAATTTAAGTCTTGAACATTAACAATCCATTAAACAAGTTAAAACTATGCAACAATCATCTATCCTAGGTAGAACAAACAAGCTTAGCTACATATTAATTTTGGACAGCCACAAACAATCAAAGTAAACATCATAAACATCAATATAAACATGATAAAACTCATTCAAGATCCAAACTCAATCAATAACAAGTCAATCTATCAATCAATTGCAAAACAATGTAAAATAAAAGACCAAATCAATCAAAGTTAGGGTTCTTGAAAGATAAACAAAGTTTAAGGATGTATACTCAAGGTTTATGGCTGAGATTTGTGATTGTTAATGACCCTAGCTGCTGCCCAAAGGTTCCTTCTTCTTCCTCAGCCGCCAACAAGATCAACAGCCGCCGGTTTCTTCTTTTTTTTCTTCTTTCTTTCTTGCGGCTGCAGTCCGATCGCAAGGATGAAGGTAGTTAGGGTTTTGGGTTTTAATTTCGGGATTAGCAGCTGGTTAATGGCTGAATAATCATTATTTTAACTTAATATAATATTATATTAGGCTCCTAACTTGTGGGCTTGGACCGGGCCTTGATTAAACTTTGAAACTTTGACACTTAAACCCTCTAAGTTCTCTTTTTCTTGCCTTTTTTTCCACATCTTTCCATAACCTACACAAAACATTTCAACTTTGTAAAACTTTGCACTTAACCCCCTAAACTTACATAAATTTGATATTAAATCATTAAAACATCATAAAATTGTAAGGAAATATAAGTGTGTTATTCAACACATCAGCTACATTGACCAAGCATCTCCTTGATCATGGGTACAAGCGTGGAACCATCGATCAAACCTTGTTCCGAAAGACTGTTGGAAAGGATTTGATTCTCGTCCAGATTTATGTTGATGACATTATTTTTGGATCCACAAGCACGAAATTGTGTACAGAATTTGAAGAGGTGATGAAAAGGAGGTTTGAGATGAGTTCGTTGGTTGAGATGACCACATTTCTGGGGTTACAAGTTCGTCAAAGTTCAAAAGGGATTTTACTCCATCAAGGGAAATATGTTGAGGATATGCTAATAAAGTTCGAGTTTCAAGATTCAAAGAGTGCCAATACTCCCATGGCAGAAAGACCACTGATGTCATCTGATCCTGATGGGAGTCCCGTAGATCAAACATACTACAGATCGATGATCGGGTCTCTGATGTATTTAACGGCAAGTGGTCCTGACATTTTGTTTGCAGTTTGCCAGTGTGCTCGTTTCCAGGCTAATCCTAAACTCTCTCATTTAACTGCTGTTAAACGTATTTTTAGATATCTGAAGGGACAACCGAAGTTAGGTCTTTGGTATCCCAAACAATCAGAATTTGATCTTTATGCTTTTGCTGACAGAAATTATGGTGGAGATGACATTGACAGGAAATCCACGTCAGCCGGTTTCTAGTTTCTCGGAGACCGCCTCATCTCATGGCAGTGTAAGAAACAACAAACAGTGCCCACCTCAACCGCCGAAGCAGAGTATGTTTCCGCATCCGCTTGCTGCTCTCAGGTTATCGGGATGCAAAATCAGTTGCTGGATTACGGTTTGGAATTTCTTGATACTCCTATTTTCTGTGATAATAATGCAGCCATTGCTATTGTGAAAAACCCTGTCCAAGATTCTAAAACCAAGCACATCGATATTAAAATTCATTTTATTCGTGACTGCTTCGACCGGAAATTGATTCATCTTGAACAAATTCACACCGACAACAACGTGGCGGATTTATTTACAAAACCGGTCGGAACAGCAAAATTTAATGTGCTTGTGATTTTTCTTAAAATGCTTCGTTTTGATGATTGAGTTTTTGGGGTGAAAATTTGTACATATTCTTGCACAAATTTAGGGGGAGAAAAATAAAAAATTCAAAAATAGTGTGTGTGCGTTGTTTCTTATTTTATTAAAAAAAATTATTTTTAAGATTCATTCTCGCTTAAAATTATGTCGGTTGCTCAAGTCCAAAGGACATATATTCGTATATGGTTGGTCCGGTGTTCTACTTGTAGTTTCACAGGATAGCCATTTACCCAACGACTGAAAGCACCTGGGGCGATTATGATGTGTTTTGTGTTCTGTGCTCTTTCACTGAAAATTATGTCGGCAACTTTGAGCTGGAAGGACATGCATATCCATGCATGGTTGGTCCGGTTAACCACTTGTGGTCATACAGGACAGCCATATACCTAAAAGCTTGATAGTGATCGGGGTGGCTGAATACTTAACACGCTTGTTTCTTT
This sequence comes from Bidens hawaiensis, assembly GCF_021521415.1. Lineage (NCBI taxonomy): Eukaryota > Viridiplantae > Streptophyta > Magnoliopsida > Asterales > Asteraceae > Bidens > Bidens hawaiensis. Next base: position 76,161 of record NW_027499359.1, read on the forward strand.
TAACTCCTTCGGAAATGATATTACTATTCAGTTACACAGCTTTTAGAAGCATCAAAAATATTTTCAAATGAAAATTGATCCAACCTTTGGAAAATGATAGATAAATCGTTTTTGTGTGCCTAACGGGTGAAGTTATTAAGCTTAAAAGGCTCTAGAACATTCATTGATATTGTACGGTAGCTTTCCATGATGCGTAAAAGTTAAAGTGATATAAACTAAATTTTCTAAACTTAATGTGGAGGGTCATTTTGAAGACAGGTGAATGTCTCCAGATACATCTCTCCAAATGATAGGCAGAAAAGCAATTACCCAGTCATACACGAGCCCGTTAGTGTCTTGATCACCAAAAATATTGTGCTATTATGTTTTACTATTAGTTAAAAAAAATCAACAAAAGAGTTATTTATGAGTTACATATCTATAATTAAATTATTTTTAATAAAGGCTTAAAGGGACAAACTAGAACTACAGAGATGGGGGCACACAAGTAAGTCCTGTCATGTCTCGAATGAAAGGTTTGTCAGTTTACTGGCACTAAATCCAACGTTCAACCTTAAAGCCTAAAATTTTGCGTTTATAAAAACTTTTGATCAAGCACTAGGGGGTTGGAGTCAAATTGGGGTGATCTGGGGAAAGCCAAATACGCTTTGAGAAGAGATAGGAGGCATCACAGGTCCATGAGTGATGTCCATCTAAGCTTTATGCTGAACTGAACCTTAATCATATCACTGATGCAATGAAAATCATGCTAAGTATGTATACCTGCTTTCAACCTGTCTCTTATGTCATAATAACGCTGAACATGAATCCTTGTGACAGCCTCTTAAATGATATGATTCCATGTTCGGATCTTTTCAAAAAAAAAGGGCGGTAGTTTTAACCATTGGTTTTATGAGTAATTAGGATCTTGATGGATATATTAGTGTTGATTTAAGGTTTTCGGTTGAGTATTTGTGAGATGTTGCTGGTTTAATGGAGGTTTTATGGATCTCGGTGGGTTGAAGATGATTACATGAATTCCAAGGTGGAATTCAAAGGATTTCTCGGTCCCCTGCTGTCTAAGAAGTTTTCGGTTTGACTTTGGATGACCGAGAACCCCCTATCTTGACAGAAAACATCGTTTTCAGTCAAATCATGACCGAAATCTCTTGTTGACCGAAAACCCCCGTTCTCGGCTAACTTTAATTGACTCTTGTTGACCGAGAACATACCCATTAACCGAGATCTCTCTTTTTGGGCCTAAATTTCAATGTTTGGGCCCAAACCTATTATGTGTTGTGAACTTGGGCAGTAATACATCTCCTTTTGGTTTTTATAAGAGATATGGGCCATAAACTGATCTGGGCCCAAAGTATTTTCTTATAAAAATCGCTGAACATTAATTGAAAAGTATCTAACTTGATTTGTTTGGTGCAGATATGGCCGACCAAATTGAATTGAAGGTTGCTGACTCACACAACGTGGCTGGATACTTATATGATCCACCCATTACTCATAAGGAATTCAATTCGATGATAGTGGCTCTCAACACTTGTAGAATCTCTCATGCATTACGAGAGAATCCTGTCATCTGAAAGAAGATGATCTTTGATTTTTGGAGCAATGCATCAATCAATCCTCAAGGACAAGATGGAGTCATGTCCATAGACTCCAAAATACAGAAGAAGCCAGTGAGCATCACTGAAGCGGTTGTGAGAGATGTGTTATTGTTTGGTGATCAACCTGATTACCTGACCGAGTATTCTACTGCTGCTGTCCGAGAAGTTCTTGCAAGGAAGGGTTATGAGGGCACCTATCCTCCAGCAATCAAGAAACTGTTTCACCCATATTGGAGATTCTTGATTCACACGTTTTTCACTTGCGTGTCTGGTAGAAAAGGGGGCTCTGATGAGATCAGTCACACTCAGATGTCCGCAATTGTTGCTTTGATCATGGACTGGAATTACAATTATTCCAAGTCCGTCTTCAATGAAATGATGAGCAATCTAAAGGCAAAGAAGAAGGAGATGTTCTTAATGTATCCAAGGTTCCTACAGATGATTTTTGATTCTCACTTCCCAGATCTTGTGAAATCTGTTGATACTATGGACATGAAGTCTTTGGGACCCAGCACCTTTGGGTTGATGAAACAAAACAGAAAGGGGGCCAAGATCGTCTATCGGGGCCTTCATGCTCTGGTGAAATTTGGACGATTTACTGAGACATAAGCTGAGCCTGTTTTGGCTCAGGTTGCTGATGAACATGTGGTATTGGCTCAACCACGTGTTGCTACTTTTGAACTTTCTGATGATGAAGATGATGAGACTGAACACCGTCAGACATATATCCCTCAAAGTACTGAGAATTTAAGTGCTTTGGAAGATGTGAAAACTTTGTTACAGTCAACTGCTCTGAAACCTCCTCAGTCTGTTACTGAAGTCAATGAAGAAGACATAGTTGAAGATCCAATTGCAGACCTAGGCCCTCGAAAACAAAGAAATAATGATCTGAGGTCTAGAGTGCTGATAAATGAGTCTGAAACAACCACAATACCAACAACAAGTGAAACAACCAACCTAGTTCAACATTCCACTCAATCTGAGACACCTGCTCCAAAAACACAAGCTGAACAAGATATACCTGCTAACGAGCCATCATTCCATGATTTATTAACTAGTGACTTTGGTGATGATTTTGACCTTGATTTTGAGGCAGAAGTTCTTCACATCGACACTACAGATATTCCCTCCGGCTTATCTGGCCCAGACACTCAAGGTCAGTCAAGCACCAGTATATCTGACAAAGTTTCCCAGATTCTGGCGATGCAAGAAACCTATCTTCAGAATAAAGGTAAAGGTGTGATTCTTGAAGATGCTCTTGTTGATGTTTATGCATTACAACGTCGGGTTTTTGAACTCGAACAAGATTCGGTAGTGAAGGATGTTCGTATTCAAGAGTTGGAGGTGGGTAATTCTGATAAAGACTCCAAGATTAAAGAATTACAGTTGAATATGGGAGAGTTAACTGCACTATATCTTGACCTCCAGCAAAAGCTCTTTCAAAAGTTTGGAGATGAATTTAAAGGCAGTGATGATGTGATTTCTAAAGTACCCAATGTGAGTCAAGGTGCTAGTTCTACTGCTCGTCTTGTCGGAAATATTGATAACTCGGAATCTTTGCACCAATATCTAGATGCTCCGCCTGTCTCCTAAGAAAAATCTGACATAATTAAAAAGAATCTTCTTGAAAAGGGAAAGAAAAAGCTGTTGGTCATGAAAAACTCAAATCAGAATGTGGAATCGTTGGATCATCCAGACAAGTTTGTTATTGAATTTCAAAAGGGCTTTAATGCTAAATATGGAGATCGATCGGGAGTTCTGTCATGGGGTTTTGACGCGGACAAAAATATGTGGTGGGTGAAGAGAAAGTCAGGAGTCACTGAATATTATAAGAATATGAAAGATATTGGTTCCTGGACTAAAGTAGACTTGAGTGATCTAATAAATTCTCCTTTCACCAATCCGACAAATGATAAAAGAGGTACCGAGTTTTGGAATTTCCTGAAACGAGATGTTGATCGAGGCTTCCCGAATATGAAGACTGCTGAAACCTTCCTAAAGAAAGCCAAATGGGTTCAAGATCCTAGGACTAGAAAAACTATGGTTAACGTCATGTGGCCTGCAACAAACAAAGCCACTCACATTCCTGTCCCTGACCAGATTCCATATGGCACCTTGGATAATATGAAATTCTGGATATATGATAGCGTGTCTGCCACTGTCATTATTAAGCTAGAAAAGAGAAAGGGTCAGTACCGATTTGTTGAACCAAGAGACTTATTTAAGCTGGGAGAAAGAGACATCCACACTCTTAGTACTTTTCAGATAGTTGCTGATCCAATTTTTGAAACGCCTGCTAAAGAGTTCACGAGTATGGTAGCTACTATCATTCGTTGCAAGTTTTGGGCAGGTGCTTTGAAGGATGCTGATGTTGACTACATGGAGCAAGATTAAAGACCAAGCTACAAACCAAGGGGGAGATTGTTGGGCCTAGTTTTGTGGTTTGAGCTTAGTTTAATTTGGTTTAGCTTTGTTTTGGGCTTGGTTGTTAGTTAACGTATAAGCCGATAACACTTGTGTGTTCTCGGTGGGCTTGGTGATTGTTTTGGGCCGGTCTTAGTTGGATAGTGTCCCTATATATATTGATGTTATGTATAGGGTTAAAGGTTGTTCATTCCTAGTTTATGTTGAAGTATTGTAAGTGCTTAAGCACCCGACGTATTCAATAATATACGTGTGTTATGAAGCAAATCGTGTGTTATTTACTTGTTCTTGTCTGTGTTCTTGAATCACCGAGTGTTGGTATTCCGCACCAATACTCGTTTAGTTGATATCATATTGTAGTGATCCAGATTCGGGACTTACACTTTTTGCCATGTGGCAAAAGTTGTCAGAGTTTGTTACAACCGTAGTAACAACTTGATTCTCTGTAGTTGATTTTTTATCAACTGTAGCTAATTCGTCATCTAATTCGTTAATAGTTTCTGAGTGATTCGTTACAGAAACTCAACAGTTCGTGATCTTAATTCACTAAGTTTATGCTTAGTGATTCGTTAAAGAGAATCACCTGATTCGTTAACCTATTGAGTCAAGCTAATTCGTTACTTGACTTAATTCGTAGACCAATTCGTTATAATTTACTTCGTGTGATATTGCATTAACTTTCAATTCGTTAATTGTGATTCGTTAACCACTATTTACAGTTCGTTAATTCCACTGTTCACAGTCCGTTTATATATTTTTAACCTTTAACCCTTGAAGTTTGAAAATATTGTCATTTAGCAACATGGCTGGTATCTATGCTTTGGCTTCACAAAATTTGTTAATGCAACAAATGTTGCAACTAGATACCGAGATAGGTTCACATTCAAAATGTCCACGATTAATGAAATTTAGCGATTTTGCTAAATGGGAACCCCGTTTTCGTGCACATTTGGGTTCTGTTCATCATGATTGTTCATATTGCTTGGATGAGGTTTACACCATTTCTATGATTGGAGATGAGACTATCGGTTACACACATAAAGCTATCTCTCAATACTCACAAGAAGAAAATAAAGCATTAGAGATTGAGACAAAAACCTACTCTACTCTTACAATGGCTTTACCGGAAAACATCTTTCACCAAGTGGGTAGCATAAAAATTTGTGCTTCACTATTCCAACATATTCGTATTAGGAGTATGGGTAATACAGCTGAAAGCAAGAAGGTAATGCTCAAGTTTCAATTTAGAAGCTTTAATTTATTGAAGGGTGAGACTGTCGAGGAGATGACAACAAGGTTTAATCATTTGATAGCTGAGATGGATAAAATGAAGCTGGAAACTTCTAAAGTTGATAAGATTGATACTATTAAGAGTGCACTACCGAGTTCTTATTCTACGTTTTTAGTGGTTCTGAAAGAGAACAATTATTTCAATAATGAATACTTAACTGCGACTAAGTTGTTGCAAAATATTGAAGCAAGAGAGTACGATCTAAAATGTCAAAAGTCTTCCAAGGAGAGTCAAGATCCTACTTTTTACGGCAGTAGCATGCCTTTAAGTTCAACCATTTCACCAATCACTGCATTTCTTACCCAAAATGCAAGTGAGAATGCAACAACCATCAATAGTGATCCAAAAGCATGTTTCTACACAGCTGGTAATTTTGGATCACCTGGTACTTCTGGTGGATCTGGAAATTCATCCACTACAAATCAATTCTCTCCACCACCGACTGTAAACATGAAGGAAGCTTAACAAAACTTTTCTTTCCTGAAAGCCTTCATGTCTTCCTATGAGAATTTGGTGAGTAATAAGATAGCCACAAGTGATTTGACTAATGAAGACTACGATCAGACTGATCCGGATGACTTAGAGATTATGGATTTGAAGTGGAATATGGCAATGATTGTCCGTAAAGTTAAATGGTTTATGCAATGGACTGGCAAAGATCTTCCCGCTTTAAACAAGAAGTTGGGATTTGATAAACTGAAAGTCAAATGTTATAATTGCCAGGAATTTGGGCACTTTGCAAAAGAATGTGATAAGCCGAAAAAGGAGTATACTGGTCCTCGTGGTCAAAACCAAAGTTCTTCTACACAACGAGGTAATGATGTTGAAAAGCAATCGTCTACTTCTGGGTCACAAGCAATGTTAGCCGATGGAACTGATTGGTCACAACGTCTATTGTGTAATGACAATCAAGCCAATTTGGTCATGTTCAACATAAATAATGTATTTCAAGATGCAAGCGGAAGTGAGTTATCGTCTGATAATGACACTGAATCGGACTCCGATGATTCATGTGTTAATGTTCCAACCACATTTGCTTGCATGGCTAAGATCAATGAGGTTAATCCTTCTATCCCTACTACTTCGTCTGTTAAAGTAACTTATGTTGAATGTGAAACTAACAAACCTAAGTTAGAGTCTTTAAAGAATCATAATGATAATTTAGTAAGAGAAATTGCTTCATTAAAGGATACTAATCGACAATCTATTGAATCTCAAATGACATCTCGAGAGAAGATTGAAGCTTTGTCTACAAGTAACCATGATCTCAAGGCTGAGTTATCTGTTAAAATGACAATCAATGATCAAAAGTTTCAAGAAATTCTGAAACATCGTCAAAGATAACCGAGCTTTAGAATGAGGTTCTTGAGTTAAAGAACAAGTTGGGAAAATTCAGAAATTCTTCCTTTTTGCTAAACGAAATAATCGAAGTATCTAGTAAGCAAAAAGATTCAAAGAAAGGTATAGGTTTTGTTGAAATTCCACCACCTTTTCACAATGATTCTAAAGTAAATCCTTTTGCTAAAAGAGAAGAAGATGTGATTGTGAATGAACTTGTGATTTCTGAAAAATCTAAACTTGTTAAACCTGATATTGTTAAAGCCCAACCTACAACTCAAAAACCTCATGTAGAAAGCAACAAAGTCTTTATTGAAAATGTTGACAAAGTGATTATTGAGGATGTGTTTGAACCTGAGGTTGTACACAAAAACGAGAAAATTCCAAGTTCTAATCACATTCTTTGTGAACCTCATGAATTTGAGGATGCTGTGTATGGTTCACACACAACTCATGTGAGAAAAGAATACCAAGTTAAGGTTAAACATGTGAAGGCAAGGAAATCAGAAAAACCAAAAATTTCTGATGAGGATTTGATGCGTTTCATCAATCCTACTGCTTCTAAGCCATCATCTGCTTGTGTTTTTAAGTTAAAGGGAATGAACACGATGTTCACTGAAAAAGACATTCCGAATAGTATTATCAAACCAGAACTGACTGAAAGTTTCTTTTACAATGAAACTGACAAGCTACAGGATCTTGAACGTCAATATGCTTGTGCCAAAACATCAAACTCATCAGACCCATTGGTTAAAGCTAAACAAGTATTAAAAAAATGCTAATAAAGTTCAGTTTGTGAAATCCACTGGAACTGACACATTGCAAAGTTTTTCAAACTGCTCTAATCTTGACTTTTATCTGAAAAAGAAGTCTGTATCGTCTGATGATATGGCCAAGAGTTTCACTAAAAATGTGAGTCATCAACCTCTGGTGCATCTGTTTGTGCCAAACCTCCACATGATCATGTGGACATGCGAATTTGCTTTTTGTGTGGACAACAAGGTCATGTGGTGAGAAACTGTGGTTAGTAGAAATCCCAGAATCTTCATCCATTTGTCAAGGACCATTCAAAACCAGTTCCTTTGATAAAGTAGATTCTGAAACGACCTGTTTCGTGTGATGATGATACTCACATCATGTTTTCAAACGTGAATCCACGTAAGGTAATTCATGTAAATGAAACACATGGTCAAGTGAAATCAAAGTTTGTGCCGACTGAGCCTATATGCAAGAACGTGAACTCAAATGTCATTCAAGCTGCTTATCTAAGACGAAAGTCTAAGAAGCCGGTAACTTATTCTCAAGTTGCTGAACAACAATTGAATTATGTTCAAGTTAATGTTTCAAGAGAAACTCAAAAGGTGCCCAAGACTGAGGCCTGGGCTGCCTTTTTGAACTAATCACTTTTACTTTGTGTGTAGGGTACATCCAAGACCGTGTCTGGTGAAAACTGGATAATGGATAGTGGATGTTCTAGTCATATCACTGGAAATCTCGACCTCTTAACAAATGTGAGAAATATTCAAGGGGGTTATGTGGCGTTTGCTGGGAATTCTAGGGGCATGATAACACAAGAGGGTGAAGTTTTAAATGGTTACATTACATTTGAAAAAGTCAATTACAGTGACAAGGTGGACCATAATTTATTGAGTGTGTCGCAAATCTGTGACAAGAAGTACACCACGGTATTTACTGATAAAGAGTGTCTGATTTTGAAACCGAGATATGTGATTCCCGAGGATATGGTTGTCATGTGATCACCTCGATCAAATGATATTTATGTCTTAGTTATGAGTTCTAAAGTATCAACGTTTATCGAAACATGTTTTGTCTCAAAAGCAACCGAGAAGGACTCTATTCTATGGCATCGTAGAATGGGTCACATACATGTTCGTAAGATGAACTATTTAATGGAGAATGATTTAGTTGAAGGTGTTTCTTTGAAGAACTTTAAGTTATCTGATCACTGCGTTGCGTGCAAGAAGGGCAAACAGAAGAAAATGTCACAACCATCTAAATTATTGAATTCCATTGATAATCCTCTTGAACGACTTCATATGGATCTTTTTGGTCCTGTGAATCGTGCTAGTATCTCTGGATATTGGTATTGTCTCGTTGTTACCGATTATTATTCAAGATACTCATGGGTCTTATTTATGAGTTCAAAGGATCAAACACCTGTTCTGGTACAAAACCTAATCACTAAGCTCGAATCACTATACAAACAAAAGGTGAGGAGAATTCAAAGTGATGATGGTACTGAATTTAAGAACACTGTATTGGATTTATTTTGCATTCAAAAAGGAATTAACCAAGAATACACTGCACCCTATGTACCACAACAGAACGGTGTTGCTGAAAGGAAGAATAGAACTTTGATTGAAGCTGCAAGAACTATGCTTGCTGATTCTAAGCTTCCTGTCCAATTCTAGAATGAGGCGGTGAATACAACTTGTTATACACTTAATCGGGTTCTAACTATTAAACGACTCAAGAAGACAAGTTACAAGCTTTTAAATAATCGAAAACCTAACTTAAAGTACTTGGAATCGTTTGGGTGACCTTGTACGATGTTGAAGAAGGATGTGGGTAAGTTTGAAGAAAAAGCCATTGAGGGAAATTTCTTGGGGTATGCGTCTCCAAAGAAAAGGGTATTTAATGTCACTTATGGTTGAGGAATGGTATCATCTGGACTGTCAAAAGTACACCACACCTCCTCAAGGGAAAGGTCCCGACTGGATGTTTGATTATGATGGCTTATTTAATTCATTTACTCCATCAACTGAGAACTTGGATGAAGACCTGGTTCGAGCATACTTTGAAGATCATTTGGCAATTCCAAGATTTTCAAGTTCTAATGATGTTGATGCTCCACCTGTTGCTTCAACTGAAGATCCATGTGATGCTTCTCCAACTGCTTTTGATAATGTGTCTACTTCTTCTGATGACAATCAAGCTGATGATCTGGTTATTGAACTTGACAGTGATGTTTCATTTCCTGAACTTGGTGAACATTACACTAACTTATTTGAAAATGTTGTTGTTCCTGAGAATCCCACTCTTCTGATTCACAATTATCATTTACAGGAAAACATCATTGGAGAACTTGATGTGGGCGTACAAACACCTCATCAAGTTGTTTCGTCAAGTGCGAATAATGTATTGTGTGCTTATGCAGATTTACATTCTTCTGGAATTATAAATGTTGCTAAATTCACTTGCTTTCTATCCCAAGTTGAGACAACTACGCCTCGTATGGCACTTCAAGATCCTTCTTGGGTAGAAGCCATGCAAGAAGAATTACAGAAATTTGCACGTTTAGGTGTTTGGGATTTAATCGACAAACCCGCAAGAGTCAAGAAAGCTATTCCGACTAAGTGGGTTTTAAATGTAAGAAAGAAGATCGAGGGGTGATCGTCAGGAACAATGCACAATTAGTGGTGCAAGTTTTTCATCAGCAAGAGGGTATTGATTACACTGATGTGTATGCTCTAGTTGCAAGATTGGAATCTATTCGAATCTTTCTGGCTTATGCTGCTTATAAGAATATCAAGGTCTATCAAATGGATGTTAAAAGTGTTTTTCTCAATGGTGAACTACACGAGGAAGTGTTCGTTTTACAGCCTCCTGGCTTTGAAGATCCTGATTATCCGGACCGAGTGTACCGATTAAACAAGGCCCTGTATGGTCTACATCAAGCCCCGAGAGCTTGGTATGGCACGCTTGCCGACCATCTTACTGATAACGGCTTCAAGTGAGGGACTGTCGACTGCACTTTATTTCATAAGACTTTTGGTGATGATCTTCTCCTTGTTCAGATTTATGTCGAAGATATTTTCTTTGGGTCTACAAACGACACGTTATGTAAGGAGTTCGAGAAGCTAATGCAAACGAAGTTCGAGATAAGCTCGATGGGAGAGATGAATTTCTTTCTATGGTTGCAAGTTCACCAGTCTGCGAAAGGAATCTTTATTCACCAGACCAAATATGTGAAGATGTCTTGAATCGATTCAAGATATCTACCGGAAAAATCCCTTTAACTCCTCTCCCCGTGAGTCACAATTTATCACTGGATGAATTGGAGGATACCGTTGATCCTACCCTCTATCGTGCTATGATCGGATCTTTAATGTATCTAACGGCTTCTCGCCCCGACATTATGTTTGCTGTTTGTCATTGTGCTAGGTTTTAAGCAACTCCACGAGTGACTCATCTAGCTGTGGTCAAGTGAATTCTTCAGTATCTGAGGGGAAATCCAGACATCGGGTTACGGTACCCCAAGGACGATAACTTTGAGCTTACTGCCTTTTCAGACTCAGACTACGAAGGTTGCAAGATCAACTATAAATCAACCACAGCAGGGTGTCAATTCTTAGGAAACCGACTTGTTTCCTGGCAGTGTAAGAAGCAGACGACGGTCTCTACTTCAACCGCTGAGGCAGAATATGTTGCAGCCTCGAGTTGTTGTTCCCAGGTTTTGTGGATTCAACAACATCTACGCGACTACGGTTTGAAGTTTCTTACTACTCCTATTTTGATTGATAACTCTGCCGCCATAAGTATAACAAAGAATCCCGTACAACATTCTGAAATAAAAAATATTGAAATTCGATATCATTTCATACGGGATTTCTTTGAAAAGAAATAAATCGACCTTGAGAAAGTACATACTGATTTTCAGAAAGCCGTTCTATTTACCAAAGCCTTCGACAAAACTCGTTTTCAATTTTTGCTTGGTTTAAATGGACTGAAGACCCTTGCTAATATCCTGAAACAAGGATAACTATCTTTATTTTCCGTTTGTTTTTACTTTTAAAATTTATTTTGATTTTGGGTTTTAGGGGGGGGAATATAAAATACAAAAAATATTGTGTTTTCGTATGTATAGATAAAATCCAAAAACATTTAAAATTTTTAAAAAATCAAAAACATTGACAAATTAGAAAAATCAAAAATATTGTGTTATTCTTGTCATTAATTTAAACATTTTTTTAAAAAAATTATAAAACTTTGAAAATGACAAAAGATTGTATTTTCAGTTTGTACAGAAAAATCCGAAAATCCAAAATGATTGTGAAGTTTTTTTTATGTTTTCAAGAAAATTGAAAAAGACAAAGATTTTGTTTTAAGTATGTATAGAGAAAAACCAAAAATATTTTTGCATATGTTCGCTGAAAAGTATGTCAATTACTCAAATTTGAAGGACTTGTACTTGTATATGTTTGGTCCTGATATATACTTGTAATTGTTCAGGATAGCCATTCACCTGATAATGGAGAGTAGTTGGGGCATTTATAATGCGTTTTTACTTAGTTTTCTCGCTGAAAATTATGTCGGTTATTTAAGTTTGTGGAGCATGCTTGTATGTCTTGGTCCTATTATTCACTTGTGAATTGATAGGTTAGCCATTAATTTATAGACTTAATTTAACTGGGGAGATTAAATTTATTTTTGTTTTATGCTCCTCAAAATTTTGAGTTTTTTAAGCAAAAAGAGAAAATGATAGTACACTGATTATTTTGACACCATATCCAGCAAGAAATAAGCTTAAAAGACTGTGTGCTTAATTGCATTGGTGCATTGGTAGGTCTTAAACAAACTATTAGAGTAAAGTATGTGATATAAACATAAAGAAATGCCAAATTGAAAGAGGTGTTAGTCTCTAGCAAAAATCTCGGTGAGGATGGCAGAAATGTAATAACCTGTCATACTCAAGCCTTATACTTGTTTGATCACCCAAAAATAAAATAAAGCAAATAACAAGCGTTGAGATTCTGGACACTGTGAGTCTTTATGCGGCTTAATCATCTGGGTATTCATATGCATAAATATTTCACTCGCTTTTAGAGCAACCCCAAAGTCATTAAACTTGATCACTGTTGTACCTCGTACGATCCAAATTACTGACTTGATCAAAATCCGCTGTTAGTCATACATTGTTCCTCCCTTGCGCGTGTCTCAATACCATTAAGAAACGGACCCCAGGGGATACAATGTATGTAAACCAACAGATGGACTTGTCCATACTCACTCATAGTAAAGGAAACTCAATGCATTGCTCATAAATCTTTATAAAAATCTAATTTGATCAGCAATATAATGGTTTAAGTCAAGTTGGGGTGAAATGGCAAAAATCAAATTAAGCTTGAACCAAGATTAGAGGTGATAGTTTCTGATATTCTGTGCTTTAATTGAACCATTAATCATATCACAAAAACACTTGAAGGTTTGTTTTAGATTTAGGTGGTAACAATACCAATGACCGACTTAATGCCAGTCATAATATCGCTGAAATATAAAACTGTGATGGAAGGGCAATCTGGTCAATATGATTCTCTGCTCAAACTAACCAAAAATCCAAAAATATGTACATATTTAGAAAGATCTAGATCTAAATTATGCTCTCCATAAGTTATTTCCATCCACCATAATGTATTCACTCTAAATTATCAATAAATTGTATTTAACGTATTTGTAATTGTATTTTGTAATTGATGTATCGACGTGGCTAGATCCTTGGAAGGTTCACAACAATTGGTATCAAAGCAAAAACACAAAAATATTTTCCATTCTATGTTTTTCTTTTCGGATATTTATTTGGTAAATTTTTCGTTTTAACAAAAATTTCAAAATATCAAAAAGATTTTACTTTTTCATTTTTACAAATTATTTAATTCTTTTAAGTTAAGTGTTTTAAAAAAAACACGTTAAGGTATTCGATCATCGAGATATGGGTTCTTCGATGATTTTTATTTAAATTAATTGGTTTTATTATTTAAAATAATGCTTAATCGAGAATTGTGCCGTTTTAGATATATATAGGGATTCGTGAAATGATTCGTTTCACACTATTCATTTTCTTCTTCCCTTGTATACTGTTACTCTGGCAAAATTTTCCAAAAATTTCGATCGTCACTAAACCTCTATTTGATCATATATTCCGATTCGTAAGGTAATACTGATCACAACGTAATACTTATCGTCTAATTTTATGGTAGTTTGATTGGTTAATTGCGTGATATTGTGGTCGGGTTTTAGAGGTTTTTGAAAACCTTAAGTTAACCTCTTTGTACCATGTTTTGAAGCACCAAAACGATACCATTCTAATCGCAATGAGTTTTCGAGATCCTTGTGATCAATTGATTCGGATATTCATCGATGATTTTAGGGTAATTGTTATCAGAATTGCATATTTGACTTTTAGTGTTCTTGGTAATTTTGACGTTGACCAATTCAGTAAAACATTAAGCTAATCTGGCCATTCGCTATGCTTAACGAATTAGAACATATTCGTGTCCCATTCGTTAAGAAATCACACGAATCAGGATAACGACTTGTATTTATACGAATCAGATATGCATTCGTTATTTATAACGAATTAGCCATTAATTCGTTAAATTATATTTATGATTCGTTAGTCCTAATTCGTTAATCAGTTTACTAGATATCGAAGTAACATATTTGTTATAACGAATTAGCATTCCTTATAACGAATTGTTAACGAATGACATTTTTTTAAGTATTTTAATTTTCATATTTAGTTTAAAAAAATAGTTAAAATAATTTAAATTATATAATATGATTTTTTAGTTACAATAATATTTATCACTAATTCTCGATTTATTTTCATAGTAAAATGGCTGATAACGTGGAACAAAATCCTCCGGTTGCTGATCAACAACAACAACAAGAACAAGAGTTAGCATTACTTCCGTACGACACTAGGCATAACGTCTGTGCTTTTGTCGGTACGAACTTTGTGGATGAAAACGTATTTGGTGCCTTATTGACGTTCATTCGACGTTCGGCTATACACTTTGCTGTGACTGCTCGGCCGAAAGTTTATCTAAGTATTATATGTCAATTCTGGAACACGGCCAAGTATGTTGAAGTTGACAACCATATTGAAGCTACAATCAACCAAACGCCTATCACTGTTGATACTGATGTGATCCGACGTGTGCTTCGGTTTGGAGATACTGTTGATCACCCGTGTGAGTTTGATAAAAGTTTGCTCAAGGGTTTGTTTCGTAGAGTATTTTATGGTGGTGACATTGAAGCTTCCATGTATAACAAGAATGGATTATGCCCAACGTACAAGTATTTATTGCATGTCCTAATCCATTGCTTAGGAGGACGAAAAGGTGGCTTTGATGAATGCCGGATTATGCTACAATCGGCATTTGTCGCGTTGATTCTGAACAAGCCATTCAACTTCTCAGAAATGATCTTTTATCATCTTAAGGAACAATGCCTTCAGACGGTTCAACGAAAGAAGTTTTTAATGTATCCTCGATTCCTCCAGTTAATTATTTAAGATTTGATTCCTACTCTTGTTATTGATCAAACATTGGCGGATGATGTGTTATCATTGGAGCATATGTCTGTTGATAGTGTACAATGGATGAAGATCTATCGGAAAGAGACACCCCGGACCAAACGTTTGATAGGTCATCTGGTAAATCCAGATTATGCATGTCCTGACAATGATCACTGGATCCATGATGACTCGGATTCTGAGCATGAGGAAGGACCAGGAGGAAATGAGGGTGATGATCATGATGATGATGGTGGTGATGGTGGTAATGGTGGTAATGGTAATGTTATTGGTAATGCTCCTGCTCTACAACCTGCTGAGGTTGAAGTTGCTTTAGCTGGTGCTATAGCTGCTCATCATAAACGGAAAGGGAAAGGGTTAGTGAAAGAAGGATTGTCTAAGCGTCGAGTGTCGGCTGGCTCTAACATCTCATTTGGAGTTCAACCTCCAATGCCGTCTATTCCTCAACGACCGGTGGTGCCGCTTACTACTACCACCCCCGGAGCTTACATTGACGACCACACTTACGACAGATCCAAGGCTTGGTATGATTCCTCACTCAGTTTTATCTACAATACCAAGGCCTCCAACTGCTACGTCGGTGGTTTCTCCTACACCGATGATGATGCCTCCACCACCTATGGACTTTTCATTTTTGAGGCTTAACCGACCTCAAGGTCCTGTTCAACCTGTCCCTGCTTCGTTCCATGCTATGACTCATGATCAGCAAATGGGTATGGTGTTGAGTCTACTTCATTTGTATGAAAATCAAATGTCTGCTGATCGAATGACTCAAGAAGGCATGATGGAAAATCAAAAGAAGTTGCTAAGTTATGTATCCTTCTGTCAAAAGGAAACAAAGGCCCTTCGTGAGATTGTTGAGTCTCAGGGGCTGAAAATAAAAAAAAAACAAGAAGATCTTATCTTGCAACTTACATGTAAGGATAATGAACTAAAGAAGCTCAAGAACGATGAAGAAAATCCAGATGCTTCGGGTACTGGAGGAAGTGAGCCTAAACAAACTCACGGCTCAGTTTCTGGTGCTGGTATGAGTGCAGCTGGTGATTCGGAAAAACAGATCATCGCTCATCATGATTATACAGCTGCAACACCCATAGAGATGATCAAGGCCGATA
Source organism: Bidens hawaiensis (assembly GCF_021521415.1). Classification (NCBI taxonomy): domain Eukaryota; kingdom Viridiplantae; phylum Streptophyta; class Magnoliopsida; order Asterales; family Asteraceae; genus Bidens; species Bidens hawaiensis. The sequence continues at coordinate 92,265 of NW_027499359.1, forward strand.
CTGTCATTTTTGTTGATGATAAGGGGTGGTTAGAAGTATAGTGAATGCAGATGAGATTGCGGTGGGACATGTTTTTGAAAGGTCTCTAACACGAGATCAGATTTCGATCTTGCTTGGTTTGAATGATGACGAGTTAACTGTGTTAGAAGCTGAGGAGGACGTAGAGGTTGTGAACAATGATGAGATCTTAAATGATCCGACTGTTGAGATGAATACAGCATTTATTTATGAGGATGAGGAAGTGGAGATCGAAGACATGACTACTGAGGAATACCCTGATCTATTTCAACACACCAAGTTTTATCAGGGTGCTCCAATATATACTGAAGAAACGGTCAAAGCAGCAGAAGATCTTTTGGAGAAAACTTCCAAGGGAAAGAATGTTGTTGATACGAGATTTGATTTGAATCCTGATCCTTCTGTTGCTGATATTCAGAGTTGGTTTGATCCTCGAGACAAGAGAGCTCGTAAGATTATTGATGCACATCGATACGTTGATAATGAATTGAAGGTAGAAGCCATTGCACGCGCCAAAGCAAATCAGCTGACATCTTTCAAGGCCGTGTCTAAAGTTTAAGGTGATATTATTTCTTGGTTCTTTGATTTCAAATTAAAAGTATGTATTATCAAATGGGAGAAGGGCGTTCAGTACTACGAAAAGATGTCTGACGTCCTCTCATTGCCAAAATGGGATGTACGTACTGTTGTGTATCGTTCGTTCATAATCGTGGTGGGAACCACCAAGCAAGTTGGTTTCACCGACATTTGCTGTTCGAGGTGAACAACGATTTTAAATTTTTTTAAGCCACAAATTCCAATCCGCAAGCGTATCAATGAGATCGATCCAAGAACAGGTTGGAGAAAGCTAGTTCTTAAGGTAAAGCCGCCAAAGACCATGAAGTGTGTGCCGGTGAAGACTTTGAATCAACACATATATTTATCCTTCAATCCCTGGTACTACGACAACAAGACTGGCGAGGCCGTTATTGTGCTGGGTAAAGGTTTAAAGACTGAGCTGATAAAGATCATCGATCCGATGTGGCTCGTGAATTTGACAGAGACCAAAAATGACGTGCTGTTCAAGAATAAGATATTTATAGAGCGTCGTGAAGACTATGACCGAGCAATGCAATTTCAGCGCGTTGTTTGGGTGTGTCATGAGCATGGTATTCACAGCTGCAGAGATTGGCAGACAAGACGCTTTAAGTAATTTAAAAGACAAAGAGCTCAAGTCGAGGGGGTGCCTGTTAGTACACGGTTTTGTGTCTCGAGTCTTTGTATCTATCGTTGATGTATTTATCGTTTATTTAATGTAACAATTATTAAGATATTAACGTAGTTCGTTAAGGATGTTACCTAGTTCGTTAAGGATGTTTAACGAACTAGACTTAAGTTATGTTCCCTCATGTTTCGTTAAGGATGTTTAACGAATCAGGGGGTGTTTCGTTAAGTTATTTCGTTTAAATGTATTGTAACGAAGTCGGTGTCTAGTTCGTTATGGAATGTTAACGAACTAGACCCGTCTTCTATAAATAGTGGTGTCTTCCATTGTTAATTTAAGTATTGAGTTAAGATTATCGAACCTCTGCCAATTTGTTATCTCAATCTTCATCTTAATATTATACATACACATATATATATACAATCAATACTAATATATAACATTAATACATAATCATATAATAGCATCATGAACTAGATCCGTTATCGTTATTATTATACTCTATCAGATCTGAGATCTTTTTAAGGTATTCTCAATATTTTGGTCACCATTAATGGAAAATTTAATGCCGACACAAATGTTCTAAATTTGATAAAAAAAAATAGAAGCATTGAGAGGCATGGAGGTGACATGTCGGATTTATTATTACAAAATACGCCCATGAAAATAAATTCGAAACCCAAATCACGTTAAAAATTATAAATTTCATTTTTTGTCATTTTCAAGTCAAAACGTTGAACCCGTAACAAATGACGATATATCTATTTTCATTTTCAAACTTTTAAAAGCACTCAAATTACCCCTTTTAGTCTGAACAAATTTTGAGCCAAATATAGTTAACTTTTACTAAACAATCTATTTACCAATTGTTGACCCGTAACAATCAAATTTAAGTTTCACAAAAAACCCAAAACAATCATTGATAAAAAAACCCAAGAAATTAAATAGGGTAAATTTATTATATATGAAGGTGATTGGGATATAGTATCCATACATGGATCAAATACAAATAAAAATTAACATGCTAAACATGAGAATCAAGTAGATTAATTATATATACAATTAGAGTAATTATGTAATTAAATTATAGAGTAGTTTACACTATGATAATTACTCTACTTGTATATATAATTACTCTATTTTTTTCTCACGTTTAGCATGTTAGTTTCATTTGTACGCTAACCTCCCCTACATTTTAATATATATGTATATATAGTTTACTAAATTAAAAGTAACAAAACAAATGCATAAATTTAAGTCGTGTATTTATAATTTATAAGTTTATATGAAAATTTACAAAAACAAATCAATAAATAAATGGATTGATTTTAAAAAAGGGATCAAATATTAAGCATATATATCTATAAGTTAATGATTAAAAAAATTGCTTTATAAAATGAAATAATATTCGAGTTTTTTTATTTACAGTCTTCAGCAATATGCATAGTATAATAATATTTGAAATTATATTCTTTTCAATATTTAACAAACCTGATTTCTGTTGATTTTTAATTTCATCAAGTATGTTTTGGAATACATTCTAACAACGTATAATAGTATGATATGTAATTATTTATTTTAATATAAATGAATAGATAAAACATAAATAAAGTTTAAAGAGAAGTGAATAATTTATAACTTAGTTAATCCTCTACCTTGCTTTATATAATATTTAAAAAAATTTATTCCCTGTTGTATTCGACTACCCCTGAAAAAAATACTAAAGTTAACCTTGGACACCGGTAGAATCAGAGAGGGAATAGAGAATTGAAGTTTCAATGGCTGAAAACGTCTGGTCGATGCTGGCCCAGGCAATTGCGGGTGCAGCGGCAGAATAAGGAAGAAAAAAATAAATCTAACAATAATTACCCAACACTTCCATCTAGGGTGATCAGAAAACCGAATTAACCGAACTAAAACCGATTAACCGAACGAAACGTTAAACGATGGTTAAGTTTTTAGTTTTTTGAAAAAACGATTTTTAGGTCCAGGTTCGGTTATCCATTTTAAAAAAACCGAAAAAAACCGAACCGAACCGATTAATCGAACATATGTTTTCTGCGTGTTTTTTTTAAGATGTTATGACCGGAAACAAAACACCAAAAGAATTTACCATTGATGGTGATGAAGATTGGGTCTAAACTTTAAAGATAAATAAGATAATGAATGAAGATTCAGGCCAAACTTTTAGTGTTTTTATATTTAAAACATTGTTGAATTTTAAACTCTACTACTCAAACAACTTTATATTGTTTGGTTCCACGTAACAGATGTCTATCTTTTTATTTTGAATTCAATATATACGAGGTAATCTATAATTTTGAATTTTTTTTTGTAATGTCTACTCACAATAAAAAACACCGAAAATAATCAAAATCGAAATTGAAAATAACTGAAAACTGAATATCTGAAAAACCGAATAACCGAAAAACGATCGGTTGGTATTCTAAAATAACCAATAACTTCGGTTTCGATTTGGGTTTCACCCAATAACCAAACCGAAACGAGCCGTGCTCACCCCTACTTCCACCTATTAAGCAATTTGATGACAAACCAAATCAAGGTGTAAAAAATAGTAGTTTTTATGTTTTGCATTTATTTACCTATTATTTATTAGCTTTCTTTTTTAGTTTAACATAAAAGATAATAATTTTTTTAATTTGATTTTCCCTTTATTTAGTTTTTTCTTTAATAATTTAACGGTTCTTTTACACACATGTATACTACTTAACAAAATAAGTATTACATTAAGGGTATGTTTGGTTGGAAGTAATGGAATGAAGAGGGAATGAAATGAGAGAAGGAATGGAATGAATAAGGGAATGAAATGAATCATTACCATTCCTTTGTTTTGTTTGGTTAACATATAGAAATGAAATGAATAATTACTTTATGTTGTTTGGTATCAAAAAAATTGTAGGAATGAAATAGAAATAATAAAAGTATTCATATCCCAAAATATATTTTTTTACAAAAGAAAAATAAAAAAATAAAAAAACTGAAATGGCGACGGTGGTGGTGGTTGCTCCGTCGACGAAAATGATGGTGGTGGTGGTTAGTGGGGTGGTTGTGGTGGTGGGGTGGCCGTGGTAGCATTGGTGGTGATGGCGATGGTGGGGTGGCGGCGACGATAGTGGTGGTCAGGCAGCGACAGTGGTGGTGGCGGTGGTAGCGATGGCGGTGAGGTGGTGGTGGTGGCGGCGGTGGCGACAGCGGTGGTGGCGGAGGTGGTGGTGACGATGACGGAGACGGTCAGGTGGTGGCGGTGGCGGTGGTAGTGGTGGTGGTTGTTGTTAGGTGATGGCGGTGTTGAGAAAGTATGGTGATGGAGAAATAGAATGAAAAAAAGAAGGGGGGTAGGAAGGAATGGTTTTGATGGAATGGGATTCAATGTGTAATGGATGATTCCATTCCATTGAGTAACCAAACACTAGTTTCTTCATTCCCACTTAATGTATCATTCCATTCCCCTTGTCATTCATGCATATCAAACGCTACCTAAGATGTGTTTAGATATTCTGATAAAAAAAAAAGGTTTAATTGCCCAAATCTTTTAGAAAACTAGTCAAAATAATTTTAAAGGAAGTCAGCAACAACTCTTCTCGTGTATATAGTACATGAATTGCTAAGAAAAAGTAAAGAACACGCTTGATAATGTAATACATTTGGACCCCACTTAAAAAGTTAAGATTTCGTCACTGACCCTGAGATCCATGGACGTAGACAGCTTTCGGGGAACGGGTTGGGTCGAACCCGTATAAAGTTTTGTTTTCGTGTTATATATTAGTGTATTTTGACATCGAATTGTAGAAATTTCAGCATCGAACCCGTAGAAAACCCAAATTTAAGTGATAAATAATTGGTCATTCGTGCCACGAAAATTTTCTAACCCGTAGAAAAATATTATTGGTTACGCCACTGTTGAGATCTAAGCCCAAAACCTCAAAATATATTCGGACAGAGTCACAAAGGGACACCGGACACGGGAGATATGTTGCCACTCACCATAAAGAAAATTTAGTTTTAATAATTGTACAGTAAAAAAAACTTCATTACGTTATATGATGTACGGTAAAAATAAAATTGGGATTCCCTGAATTTTTTTTCTTGATTGGCCACCGGCAAACAAATAATTAGCAAGAGCGGAGAACTCCTAGAAAGCAGGGAAACTAAATTTCAACGAACCAAGCAATCAACCAAAATGATTAAACAACATAAAAGGCAACTATAATATAAGTTTTAGTGAACATAGAATTGAATAAACCATGCATTATATAATTTTGGATGATAATATTACCGTCAATCTGGCCAGATAATGTTGTCCACACAAATTAGACTTAAGTGATTTTTAACTGGTTTGCCCCATCCTTCTTTTTATTTGATTTTTGAATATAACCAATTTAATATAGGGTTATTAAAATTTAATACTCCCAACCTTTATCCATTGTTCGAGAATAATAGCAACTAAAGAAATTTTACTCGCGACTTTCAATTATCACCATATTTTTTCCTGTCACTTCCTACGTAATAAAACACAAACTCTGCTAGTGTTTTTCTGACATGGCATTATTGATGAAATAATAATAATAATAATAATAATAATAAAAAGTGGGTAACACACCACCACTTTCCTCCACAACCAACACCAAACCCACCGGCATCCATAACCACAATTAGTCCACCACCCACCTCATCATCGTCGTCGTCATCGTTGTCATCATCGTCATCGTCATCCTGATCATCGTCTTCGTTGTCGCCGTCGTCGTCGTCATCATCATCATCACCCACAACTGCCTCCCACCGCCATAACCCACTTTAACTAACGCCCACCACCACCATCTTATTGGAATATGAGCCGATGAGCCAGTTTAGGATTTCTAGTATTTCTTATAATCACTATATATTGCAATGCATTATTGAGTAATGATCAAGTCTTTTACCATCTTACATGGTATCAGAGCCACCCGAGGCTCTACCACTTCCGCTGCCCCACTCACAAACAAACCCTAGCCGCGATCATGTTCAAATCCTAGCCAGGGTTGTGTGTTGCCGCCGCCCTGGCCATTCTCATAACAGGGGTTGGACTTATGTCTATTTTGCTTTTGACTTTTATGCTTTGTTTTTTAGTCTTATGTTTTGTTTTTTAATTCAGCTTCTAGTTCCCTTTCATTCTCACTGCGAGGGAGTATTAGAATATGAGCCCATGGGCCAGTTTAGGCTTTCTAGGATTTCTTATAATACACACACACACATATATATATATATAGAGAGAGAGAGAGCAATGTTATAATAAGAAGTAGATTTTTCCTAAAAAAATGTAGAAAGTATGTTTTTATCATTAGATTTAATAAAACACACCTCACAATAAACACACCACCACTAAAATAAAACACACCGTACAAAAAACACTTTCCATATCCACCGTCATATCAACATATATAACGCACCATATTACTTCTTACACTTTTTAGACACACTCTACTTCTTATTTTAACCCCGCCCTATATATATATATATACACATATATATAGGAGAGATTTCAATTAAGAACTCCTTTGAGTTTTAATAACTCGAAAGAACTTAGTATAACGATTTTTTTTTCGAATTTTTTTACACATGCGTAATATATGTAAGTTACATACACGTAAAAAAATTACAGAATTTTTTACGGCCCGAGTCGACTTTTTACACGTGTGTAACGGACGTAAAAGTTAGTGTAACCACTTACATATTTATTCTCTCTCATACTTTGACTTTTTTGCTAGATTTAATCTCAACCACATATTTCAATCCATTTAATTAAATGTGTGGCCTAGAATTGAGTTCTTAAGTTCTTAGAACTCAACATGGTTCTCAAAATATCCCTCCCCTATATATATGTATATGTATATATGTGTATATATATATATTATAATGTGTTATTGATTAATAATCAAAGAGTTGTACCATCTTACACATCCACCATTCTCTCTATATCCACAACTTCAAAAACATACCCTTCTCTATCATAACCAAGAACACACACCCATTATTATTATTATCGTCGTCATCAACATCATTATCATCATCATTGCTCTTCTAGAACCACCAGCAAACCTAACGCCGCCGAAATTCGCCAATGTCACCACCTCCTACATATTATAAGGATGACCAGAACAATGAGCTCTTACCCATTTTTCAACCCTGGCTATAAAGCCCCGATTCCGGTGCCCTACTTTGGGTGTTGGATTTTCTCATAAACTTAGTCTAATACAGCCGAAACACATTCAATTTGTAGCGGAATTTAAAACTATTTTATAATAACATCTTTCTTTAACTAATCTCCAGTATAGACAACCTCGTACGCACTTCAAGCTTGCCAAATTTATTTATCATACCTGCATGCATACTAAAAGTCATCTACACACTGAGTGAGTTCTAGATTTATTCTTTGCTCATAAATAACTTTTATGAATAATCCATATAAGGAATATTCAATAATATATATTAAAAGAATATTTAATCCATATAATAAACACTGTATATTATCCATAGAAGGAACAATGTGTATTATCCATAGAAGGACCACTGTGTATTATCCAAAGAAAGAATAATATTTATTATCCATGCAAGAAACCCTATATATTATCCATAGAAGGAACAATGTTTATTATCCATACAAGGAACATCTAGTTAATTATATGATATCCATTTAAGGAACACTATCAATTATCCATGTAAGGAACTTATACTAACAAATATATACCCACTAGCATACATTAAGCTTACACATTTCCTTCACGACACATGTAAAATCCGAAGATATGTTTACGTACCGACAAAATTGTCCTTCCATGCATTCAATATAAATACATAACATATAATATACGTCACAAAATTAAAGCGATGTATTGAAAATATTTTTTCCAAAGAGTATGCATACAACCCCAAAACGTTTAAAACGAAAAGGGGGCCGAGAAACTCACCTGGATCCGGTTACGTTCGGAGCTAAAGGTAATCCCTTTCATAAGTTGTGTACGGCTAACTGTTTAACACACACACACACACATATATGTGTGTGTGTGTGTTAATTAATCGTGCAACTAGCTAACCGGATTAACTAACTTTGCAACTTAGTTATATTAACCTACTTGATAAGCTAGGATCATTCGTTTAATTTAACAGATCTAACGAAGGCATGTTTTCCTTTCATTTATTAAATGTGTTCATCTTTCGTTTTATTTATATATATTTCTTTTATTTGCCTACTAACTTGTTCATTAAACTTAACGAGACTTAACGGAGTTGATGAAGTCGGTTAGTAATTTGGTTTATTATGTTGAACTAGCATCGGGTTAATTAGAGAATAGGTTTGATCAACTCATGGGCTTGGCTAGATCAAGATTAACAATCTACAATAGCATCTGGGCCCAATCGCATTGAATGGCCCATCGAATCGAATCAAATGGCCCAATCGAACCGAATGGCCCATTAAATCGAATCGAATGTTCCAATCGAATTAAATGGACCATTGAAACGAATCAACTTCCTTTATAGCCCATTCTCGCTTCCAGTGCATTCTACTAGAAAAAATATTGTGTTAGAAGCGGGATTCAAACCCGACACCTCCACCTCACACCCCAACACATCAACCACCCATTATACACATTTTACTGCCGCTTGATTCCTCTCTCCCTTCTAGTTTCAACTATTACTATTATAATATACATTCTTATTACACTTTTTCTTATGCTGCATTGCAGTAGTAGTAGTGGTAGTCATGGTGGTGGTGGTGGTGGTGGTGGTGGTAGTAGTGGTAGTGGTAGTGGTGGTGGTGGTGGTAGTGGTAGTGGTAGTGGTAGTAGTTGTCGTTGTTGTTGTTATTATTATTATTATTATTATTTATTGATATGCTCATTTTCATGATGTGATTATGATTATTATTATTAATCTATTCAACACTACTGTTATCCGCCACCCTTGTTATTATCACTAGGTTACATTATTATTATTACTTCTACCATTACAATCAACCAAGATCTAGCTCATTTTGGATGAAGTTCGAACCTTTGTCGATTTTAAAACCAGGTTTAGCTAGATTTTGAATCTCCTAACGAGACGAACTTAAATGAACGAGGATTTTCATTATGAAACGCACCTTAGATGAATCGGTTTCTAGAACACTGTTAAATCTTGGTGTATTTCTTGCTCGTCGAGATGCTCGAACACCTACAATCTCCGGTTCTTCCTCGGATTTGGATTCGAAAATGGAAGAGAGAGTGTTTGTGTGTGTTGGTAAAAATGGAATGTGGCTAGGGTTTATGGGGTATTTAAGCTCCTTAAGCCCATGAAACTTAAGCCCGTTATCACATTAAGTCCATAAATTATTTTAAGTCCATCTATATTAAAGCTTACCATCCTCTGTATTATTTTATTATTTATTTGACAAAAATTAAATACACGTAATAAATACAATATTTCTTTATTTATTATTTTAGAAACGTCGGATTTTGCAGGTCTACCCCCCTTTAAACGGGGGTTTTCCTCGAAACCTTCGTAATCCTTGTAAAAGGAATTCTTCTTGCACTCACCCCTTCTTGAACCATCTTAACTTCCTAGCTTACCAGTTTTATCTTTTTCCTCACAATCATCAAGTGATGCTCATGAGTTTTAGCTATCTCAAATAGTTTGTCCATGAAGTCCTTGGTGATATTCTTTCTTATATAGACTTAGCAAATATCGACTCATTCTTTAAGAGAGATTTCCTCACACTATTCTAACACTAACATTATTCATACATCACATGTTCATGATTCACCATATAAAAACAATTCATGACAAATTCATATCACAGTTAATATAAAAAATACTAGTCTAAACATTAATATAAAACGGCACGCATCAAGTTGTTAAACAGTCATACATAGAATAAAACTTATACCTGGTAATTAGTCTTCTTGAATGGTATTCTCTAAGCATACTGAAGAAATTACTAAGCCTCAAGCATTCTTCTTTGCCCCGCATTCTTCCCTTGGTTTCCTTCAATCCCTTGCTAGGTGTCCATGCCTTCCACAATTATGACACATATGGTGATCCTTGCACTCCCAAGAGGAATGCCTTACTTTTCCACACCAAATCCCATTCTCTGCTCCGCCTTCTTCTCTTGGCTTCCTGCAATCCCTTTCTAGGTGTCCATGCCCTCCACAATTCAGACACATATGGTGATCCTTGCACTCCCAAGAGGAATGTCCTGCTTTTCCACACCTAATCCCATTTTGCACAATCCCGGGTGTTTACCCCCACATTTTCCACATACAGTGAACTCATACTTCCTCACCTTCTCCTTAGGCGGATCCTTTACATAAGTTTCATCTAGTTAGCAAACCCCACTGCTTGTTTAGGACGACATTTGTTTGGAGCTCACGAGTATGCATACAACCCAAAACATTTAAAAGGAAAAGGGGGCCTAGTAACTTACCTAGATCCGGTTACGTTTGGAACTAACAGTAATCTCATTCCTTAGTTGTGTATGACTAACTATTTAACATATATATTAGCTAACCGGATTAACTAAGTTTGCAACTTAATTAATTAAACCTAATTGAAAAGCTAGGATCGTTCGTTTAGTTTAACAGATCTAACGAATGCATGTTTTTCTTTCATTTATTAAGTGTGTTCATCTTTCTTTATATATATATATATATATCTTATATCTACCGGCTAAGTTGTCCATTAAACTTAATGAAATTTAACAGGGTTGATGAGGTCGGTTAATTTGGTTTATTATATTGAACTAGCTTTTGGTTAATTAGAGAATAGGCTAGATCACCTCATGGGCTTGGGTAAGTCAGGCCCATATTCTATAATAGCATATGGACCCAACCGAATCGAATGGCTCAATCGAATCGAATGGCCCAATCAAACCGAATGGCCCATTGAATCGAATTGACTTCCTTTACATCCCAATCTTGCTTCAAGTCCAATCTAATCGCAAACACATGTGAGTGTGACGTACAGATTACTCAAAACACATGTGACACTATTAAGTGACAATTGAACAACTTATCCATTTATTAAAGTGTCGTAAGTTCAAATGTCTTCTTCGAGTATCATTCTCTAATAAAGGTCCCTGTGGCATATATATTAAAAAAAGTTAACTAAACAAATAGTTTATGAGTTCAACAAGTTTTGATATTAATACATAAAAACCAACCAATTCCATGAAACAAGTGTAATAATCGCGCAAGTAGTGTCCTTTCCAGTTAGAGACAACCAACGTATTCGGATCAGGGTCCCTTTTTAGTCATAACAAAACGGTCCTGAGTGCAAAGTGGGGACGTACGATCATACTTATTCATGATACCGCGTGCAACTAAGTTTTGAGCAAGTAATCAAGTAACACACAAGTCCATGATACGAATTGTAGTTTGAAACTATGAATAACTAAGCAATTGATTTGATAGGATATATATGATACCCCCAAAATGTGTAAAATCGTTAAAAAGGGGGTGTGAGAAACTCACCTTTGAAATTGATGATAAACTTGAAATAAAACCGAAAACGCGTTAAGGAAACCGAAGCGATCGAACCTCTTGAACTATAATTTAAAAAATACAAAACTAAAACTAACTAACAGAATTATAAAAGTCAAGTAATTTGGTTTTAGGGATTATGCATTATTTTTAATATATCTTTTATTATTTTACGACATTACAAATGTAATATTATTTTTAAGCTTTACTAAATTTTAACGATTCTATACTATTTTAATATTGTATAATTACTTAATACTAACATGAGAATTATAGCGTTTATGGAACATCGATTTTAACAAAATTTTACTTGAAACAATTTTGTTAGTGTGTTATAAAGTTAACGAAATGGTAGTTAATAATATAATATTAATCGGGGTTTCACAAAACTTAACGGAAATAAAAAAGTTGATTTTTAGGTGGAAAATGATAAAATTTAAGTTATATTTTACTTAACTTATAATAATTTTATTTGATTTATAATAATTTAATTTGATTTATATAATAAAAGAAGAATGATAAAGTAAAATAAAATAAAATACAAAACAACACCTGACCCGGGTTCGAACCCAGGTCATTCTGTCCATACAGAAGAGACTAAACCATCTGGACTTGTTTGTTAGTTTGTTTAAGAACATAAAGAAAAATATATATACAAACATAGTTGTTCATCTTCTTCACTATAAACCCTAGTTCTCTAATATGTTAATATGTTCTATGTTTGATCAACTAGTTTAGGGGCCTTTTATTACAGCTTAAAACCATCATAAAGCATATAAAAATTACCTGGAATGGTTAAGGTTTGACAGTGAACGGGGTTTTGTTCAGTAATCAATCTTGTACGAACAATTTCGAATGATTGAGTGTATATTATATTAAAATTATGAATATATGAGTTAAGTTGATGTTTAGGTCCTATTTATAAGTCCAATTGAAGCATATGGTGTTAAATGGTCATTATTGCATTTTAAAAATAATTCGGCGATTACACGGGATTAAATCGGCTATTATTAGTTGCTAAACATGTTATATTTGTTGATTATATGTTTTCTGTTACAGTCTACAAGTTTTATGAGACTTAATTGTGTTAAATCGCGCGTTTGAAAGGGTTTGGAGGGTTCGGAAAGGCGCGGCTCTGCCGGAAAAACTTGGACATGGGTGGGGGTTGGGATATTTTATATAATATTAATATAATTTAAATGAATTTTACACTTTTGGCCCATTTAATATATAAATACAAACTAGACCCTGAACTTCTAAGTGTTTTAATAATGCTATAAACGTTTAATTACATGGATAATTTTCATATTATACCCGTATAGTTTGTAAATTGTTTACTTTAATTAAACTTTAAGTCTTGGAGTTTCGTTATTTGAACAAAGTGATTAGAAACAAACAAAATATAAATTTAATTCATCGGGAATATTATACAAATGATGAATGATAAACAAGAATGCATTGAGACGACAAAACAGGTTGGTTTAATGAATAGAAATACAAATACAATAAAAATTAACGGATGTCACAACATTCCCTACTTTTAAGAATTTCGTCCTGAAATTAAGTAGAATAATCCATACAAAAAATATGTAGATACTTTGTTCGCATTTTGTCTTCCTACTCCCTAGTGAATTCAGCGCCACACTTGGGAACCTTTTCCAAGGGTATACGGCTACGTTGGGTTTCCTCATCTCTGCGATCCATGATTTCCTCCGTTTTTTCAACAAAGTGCATTGTTTTATCAATGCGTACTTCATCGAGCCGTATGTGGCCGAGATTTCCCTCAAGTAGACATTTCTTTGCCAAGGATTGATGATCTATTTGACCAACTGCAAGGTTCAAGTTGGTTCTCACGAATAGATCTCAGATCAGGCTATCATCAGTTGAAAGTGAAGGAGGCAGACATCCCTAAAACAGCGTTTCGGACGCGGTATGGACACTATGAGTTCCTCGTAATGTCATTCGGTCTAACGAATGCTCCCGTAGCATTTATGGACATGATGAATAGGGTGTGTCGGCCAATGTTGGATAAGTCGGTTATTGTCTTCATCGACGATATATTGATTTACTCCAAAAGCGTGTCTAATCATGCTGAGCATCTGCGAGAAGTATTGGAGACTCTGAAGAAAGAGAAGTTGTATGCTAAGTTTTCGAACTGCGCGTTCTGGTTGAGAGAAGTGCAATTTCTAGGTCACGTGATCAATCCTGAAGGGATTACCGTAGACCCAGCTAAGATTGAGGCGATAACCAATTGGAAGACTCCGCAGAACCCGACTGATATACGAAGCTTCTTAGGGTTAGCTGGCTACTATAGGAGATTCATCGAAGTTTTCTCCAAGATAGCCACATCGTTGACCGGTATGACCCGAAAGTCGATAGTATTCAGTTGGGGTAAGTTTCAAGAAGAAGCTTTTCAGGAGTTAAAGAAGAGACAGTTGAAAGTCCTTGCCTTACCCGATGGTGACGAGGATTTGGTTGTTTGTACTGATGCTTCGCATCGTGGGTTAGGTTGCGTGTTGATGCAACGAGGAAAGGTGATAGCTTACGCGTCTAGACAGTTGAAAGTCCATGAGAGTACTTATCCGACGCATGATTTGGAGCTAGCAGCAGTAGTGCATGCTCTCAAGATATGGAGACACTATCTGTATGGTACTAAGTGTACCATTTACACAGATCATAAAAGTTTAAAGTACTTCTTCGAGCAGAAAGAATTAAACATGAGATAGAGAAGATGGTTGGAGTTGATAAAGGATTACGACTGCGACAATAAGTACTACCCTGGTAAAGCTAATGTGGTCACCGATGCGTTAAGCCGTAAGAATGAGGAAGTCATTGCAACAGTGAAGTCATACCAATTGATTATGAATTCAAGTCTTTTTGAAGAAATCGTCAAAGGGCAAGCAGAAGTGCTGGTTGATGAAGGGCTAGTAAACAAAGAAAGGATTTTTGGTCAGCAAGACGAGTTGATGGAAAACACACATGGTGTTAAGACTAGGTTTGACCGTATGTGGATTCCACGCCATGGAGATCTCAGAGGTCGAATCTTAGATGAAGCTCATAAGTCAAGGTATTCGATTCATCCAGGAGCTACAAAGATGTACCAGGATTTGAAGAAAGACTACTGGTGGCCAGGAATGAAGAACGATGTAGTGGATTATCTTAGTAAGTGCTTAACTTGTCTGCAAGTCGAAGCCGAACATCAAAAGCCTTATGGAAAGATGCAACCGCTAGAGATACCAGAGTGGAAATGGGAACACATCACCATGGATTTCATAACTAAGCTACCCCGTACAGCTAAGCATCATGATACCATCTGGGTGATTGTGGACCGTTTGACCAAGAGTGCTCACTTTCTGCCTATACGAGAGGCTATCTCGTCAGAAACATTAGCAAGCTTGTTCATAAAAGAAGTTGTGTCAAAGCATGGAGTACCATTATCAACCGTGTCCGATAGAGATACTCGGTTTACTTCGAGGTTCTGGAAGAAGTTCCATGAAGCCATGGGAACAAGATTGAACATCAGTACGGCGTATCACCCTCAAACAGATGGACAGTCTGAAAGGACGATCCAAACCCTTGAGGATATGCTACGTGCTTGCGTTCTAGACTTTGGAGGATGTTGGGATGATCATCTGCATCTGGCAGAGTTCTCCTATAACAACAGCTACCATTCAAGTATTGGTATGCCACCATTTGAGATGCTTTACGGTAGACGATGTAGAACCCCGGTATGTTGGGGAGAAATTGGTCAGAAAGAGATGGGAAGCCTAGAAGTTGTGCAAGAAACTTCTTCTAAGTTCGACCAGATCAAAGCGAGAATGAAAGCTGCTCAAGACAGACAGAATTCGTATGCTGATAAGCGGCGACGACCGATTGAGTTAAACGTTGGTGACAATGTGATGCTCAAGGTCTCGCCTTGGAAAGGAATTATTCGTTTTAGAAAGAGGGGAAAGTTGAGTCCGAGGTACATTGGACCGTTTAATATTTTAGATCGTGTGGGGGAAGTAGCTTATAAGCTGGATTTACCCGGTGAGTTAGAAGGAATTCATTCAACCTTCCATGTTTCTCATCTAAGGAAGTGTCTAGCTGATGGCACGTCTCATGTGCCATTTATGGACATTGAGGTCGATGAACAGCTGAACTACATTGAGCAACCGATAAGGATTGTTGATCGCAAAGAGAAGCAACTTCGTCACAAGGTCATACCCTTGGTGAAAGTGATATGGAAACATCGCAAGTGATCAGATGCTACATGGGAAGCTGAAGAAGAAATGCGCAAATTTTATCCAAATTTGTTTATGTAATAGTTAGGTTTCGGGGACGAAACCTCTTTAAGGAGGTAAGACTTGTAACATCCTACCTTTGGTTATAATAATAAAATAAATTTCGTTTATTTATAGTGGGTCGTTATCGGTTTAGATAACTAGAATATGAGTTGGGCTAGTGCTGGGTTAAATGGATATGGGTTATGGACTTGGGTTTGAAAGAAAGAAGGAAAGACCATGGGCTAAGCCCATGATCCATAAATATATAAACCATAATCACCATTAATTCCCTCATTTTACACATATTCCATACACCACCAAAACACACACTTACGCTCTCTCTCTCTCTCTAGTCTCTCTCTCTAGCCGATATATAGAAGAAGAAACAGCTGACTCAAGGTATGATAGTATTTTGTTGTATGAGCTTAAATCTGTTAGTTATGGTCACAAAACGACGAGCCGACACCGTTAAACCGTTTAAGTCACGAGATCTGGGTGGAATCGGGTATAAACTGAACCTATGATGAGCTTAGGGGTCACCCTAGCTCAGATCTAGATCGAACGGGACGAAAAACAGCGAAAAATGAGTTAGAACTCGTTTTTCCGGCGAAAACCCGATTTTTCGGCAAAGGCGGCGCCGGAATAGTGGTACGAGGATAAGGAACGTCAGAGAATGTTCTGACATTCCCTGACCTAAACCTAGTTCGCTAAGGGTAGTTAGCGAATTAGAAGTAATTCGCTAAGCTGATTCGTCTGTGGGAAGGTAACGAATTAGCTTCAGTTCGTTAGGGGAAAAGATAGCGAATTAACCTTGATTCGCTATAGCTTGAAGATAACGAATTAGTCCCAAATTCGTTATAGTCATTCGTTAAAGGAGATAACGAATTAGAAGGTCCAGTTCGCTACTTGGACCGGTTCGCTATGACTAATTCGTTAAGAAGTCCAGTTCGTTAAAGGGGTCAATTCGCTATGAGAAGCAGTTCGTTATGATAACCCAATTCGCTAAGAATAGGTAACGAACTAGAAGTTTACCAGAATGGCAGAAATGGTCCCTGGACTTAGAAAAGAATGATTTAATTACAAAGAAGCCCTTGGACTTTTAAGTAGCGAATTATTTAATGATTCAAAATCCTAATGGAAAATGTGTCAAGACAGTTAATGAAAATAAATTTTTCCAAGATGACCTGGCAGCTTAACCCCAGCCAGGAGCTCTGCCCCTTGGACCCCGCTAGGGGCTACCGCCAAATAGACTCATAAAGGGAAGTGTATAGGACACGGAAAGTAACGTGATCAGCTAATCACAGCTAGCCACTGTTATTACCTGTTAGCCTTACTATCCTTGTACTAAATGGTTCTTTAAGTGATGATGTTTGTGTTTCCTTATAGAATACGAATGGCTGGAGCTAAGAAAGCTGCTGGAAATAGAGGGCGTACGGGACGTCTTGGCAGGCCATGCATTGTCCGAGAACCGTCAGTGGAAGCAGCTACTAACAATGAGGGAGAAGGAAGTGCAGCTGGTCGAAATCCGAGTAACATGAGGTGTATCAACTTGACCCTGCTGTTCAAGCTGCCATTGCTCAAGCGGTAGCAGCTGGTGCGAAGAACTGGAATGCAGAAGGGTCTGCTGGAGGCCATGAAAGAACCGGTGAAAGGGCGGAAGGAGATGGTAAGAAAAATGGTGAAGGGGAAGGGGAAGAATCAAGCGTGGTGAAGTCAGTGAAGGTTGATGACAAGAAAAGGGGCCGAGGTGGGTGCAACTATAAGTCTTTCAAAGGTTGTGGTCCACCGGAGCTAACCAGATTGGGAGACGCAATCGCTACTCTCCAATGGATAACCGCGATGGACATAATTATCCGAATTAGCGAATGTCGTCCCAACCAAGCTGTGGGGTATGCTACCCAATCATTCGGTGAGGAGGCGATGTACTGGTGGGAGACAGTTGAGCAGAGGAAGAGTCGAGAAGAGATCAAGGCCTTGAGGTGGGACGATCTGAAGGAGTTAGTGATGAAACGATTCTGTGCTGATGCAGAGATAGAGAAGGTTGAGATGAAGTTCTTAAGTCTGAAGGCGGGTAAGATGACGCACCGAGAATACCTCATTGAATTCAACCGTCTGTCAAGGTTGGTGCCAGACATTGTGAACACCGAGGCCAAGCAGATCAAATGATACCTTAGGGGACTGCCACAGAATGTTCGTGTCTTGGTCAAGGCTGGTAGACCAGGTAATTTTGATTCTGTTGTAGGGCTTGTGGAAGCGGTTTATGAGGACTTGACAGATGAGATGGCTGTGGAAGAGAAGAAGGAAAAGAAGTGGGTCGCGCCTGTCAAACGACCTGGTACTCAGTTATGGAACCCTAAGGACAAGAAACAGAAGGTGTGGGAAAGAAGGACTTGCAAGACATGTGGAAAGGTACATGGTGGCGAGTGCAAGTGGGGTACTGGTTCGGACATGTGCCACAAATGTGGAAAGGATCATGGTGGAGAATGCAGGATGGGGACAAATGCCTGCTATAAGTGTCGGAAGATGGGGCATTATGCTAATGAATGCCATGCAAAACCCGCATGCTATAAATGCGGTAAGACGGGTCATTTTGCAAGGGAATGCCCGGAAGGGGAGGCTGGAGGTAGTGGGAAGAAAGATGCTGATCAAGCAAGGCCGAGGACTAGGGCCTACATGTTGACCCAGGAACAAGCTAGACAGATTCCTGATGTTGTAACCGGTACGTTCTTAGTAAACGGAATTTCTGCTTCAGTATTATTTGATTCGGGTGCGAATAGAAGTTTTGTAGCTGCGACATTTAGTAAACTAGCTAAAATGAAATGTTGCCGAGTGTCTGAAACCTTCGTAGTAGAAACCGCTAGTGACACCTCGGTGAAAGTAATGAAAATGGTTAAGAATTATAAGATAGAATTAGAGGGACATGAGTTCCCTGTTACTTTGTATGTTATGACCTTAGGAGGATTCGATGTAGTTTTGGGAATGGATTGGTTGTCCGAATATGAAGCTCAGATAGTATGTAAGAGTAGGATAATAAAGCTAAAGTCCTTGGATGGTAGTGCCGTGACGGTTTATGGCGATAAGGAAAGTTCAAGGTTTAACGTCATTTCAATGATAAAAGCTGAAGGTTTGTTAAGGCGAGGGTGCGGTGCCTACCTGGCGTATGTTGTCAACGCGACGGCCGAGATGAAAGAAATGAAATATGTTCCTATAGTGCGCGATTACCCAGAAGTATTTCCTGAGGATCTTTCGGGGTTGCCACCAGAACGAGAGATAGAATTCCATATAGACTTAGTACCAGGAGCCCAGCCCGTCGCGAAAGCGCCTTACCGTCTAACGCCATCCGAGATGAAAGAATTGATGTCCCAACTGCATGAACTCCTCGATAAAGGTTTCATAAGGCCAAGCGTTTCCCCGTGGGGTGCGCCAGTGTTGTTCGTGAAGAAGAAGGATGGAAGTATGAGAATGTGCATAGACTATCGCGAGTTGAACAAGCTTACCGTCAGGTGGTAGCTAAAGATGTGATTGCCATGCATGATGTAAGATAAGATGCATGTATGAATATATATGATGTATGCATAATGTACGTATGATATGTTAATGGTACGTGAACGCTTTTTGGAAATTGCACGTATTGTCAGGAAAAGTATTTAAGAATAGGTATAGTATGAAGCTATGGAAGAAAGGGCTCCGGACCCTAATAATATCCGAGGATGAAGGGTACCGGACCCTAATAATATCCGAGGATGAAGGGTACCGGACCCTAATAATATCCGAGGATGAAGGGTGACCGGACCCTAATAATATCTGAGGATAGAGGGTGCCGGACCCTAATAATATCCGAGGTATGTAGGGTGAAACGCCCTTTATAATGTATGGTTAGAAATGAATGGGTATGGACGAATGCTGAACATGATATGCATGTAATGCGTACCTTCGGGCACGTATATGTGTATGAAAAGTAAGTTATGTGATTAACTAGAACTCACTCAGCGTAGCTGACTTTTAGTATGCACGCAGGCAAATAGGTTGAGGCAGCTCGCGTGACTGAAGACACATGGCATGGAATCGAAGATATTGGCATCTCGGAGAAATGTTGTGATGTTTTAAAGACTATGTTTTGTTTTAATTGACTACGAATGTTTTTATAAGACATGATTTGATGGTTATGTAAAATGTTATGGGTGAAGTTTTATTATTCCGCGAATGTTTTTATTAACTCTGATATTTAGAACTGCGTTTATGAGTAAATCCAACGTACAAAGTAGGGCTACCGGTAACGGGGCCTTACAAGTTGGTATCAGAGCAAAGTTCGAGAGATTTAAGCATCCTACATGCTTAGACTCGAACAGAGAATGGGATTAAATTAAGAAAAGAAAGAAGATGCCAGTACGAGAATGCCATATGTCACTCAAGCAAGCTAAGTAAAGGTAAAGTACGTGATTAAATTCACATGTAATGTAGAATAATGAATGAATGTTTGCGTAATTGCTAAATAAAGAATGTGTGAATGCTAGCTTAATTGCTAGGGATAGGGGTATATGGTGATATGAACTGCTTGATTGTCGAACTGTTAGAAGTAGAACCAGCACAAATAGACTCATAAAGGGAAGTGTATAGGACATGGAAAGTAACGTGATCAGCTAATCACAGCTAGCCACTGTTATTACCTGTTAGCCTTACTATCCTTGTACTAAATGGTTCTTTAAGTGATGATGTTTGTGTTTCCTTATAGAATACGAATGGCTGGAGCTAAGAAAGCTGCTGGAAATAGAGGGCGTACGGGACGTCTTGGCAGGCCATGCATTGTCTGAGAACCGTCAGTGGAAGCAGCTACTAACAATGAGGGAGAAGGAAGTGCAGCTGGTCGAAATCCGAGTAACATGAGGTGTATCAACTTGACCCTGCTGTTCAAGCTGCCATTGCTCAAGCGGTAGCAGCTGGTGCGAAGAACTGGAATGCAGAAGGGTCTGCTGGAGGCCATGAAAGAACCGGTGAAAGGGCGGAAGGAGATGGTAAGAAAAATGGTGAAGGGGAAGGGGAAGAATCAAGCGTGGTGAAGTCAGTGAAGGTTGATGACAAGAAAAGGGGCCGAGGTGGGTGCAACTATAAGTCTTTCAAAGACTGTGGTCCACCGGAGCTAACCGAATTGGGAGACGCAATCGCTACTCTCCAATGGATAACCACGATGGACAAAATTATCCGAATTAGCGAATGTCGTCCCAACCAAGCTGTGGGTTATGCTACCCAATCATTCAGTGAGGAGGCGATGTACTGGTGGGAGACAGTTGAGCAGAGGAAGAGTCGAGAAGAGATCAAGGCCTTGAGGTGGGACGATCTGAAGGAGTTAGTGATGAAATGATTCTGTGCTGATGCAGAGATAGAGAAGGTTGAGATGAAGTTCTTAAGTCTGAAGGCGGGTAAGATGACGCACCGAGAATACCTCACTGAATTCAACCGTCTGTCAAGGTTGGTGCCAGACATGGTGAACACCGAGGCCAAGCGGATCAAATGCTACCTTAGGGGACTACCACAGAATGTTCGTGTCTTGGTCAAGGCTGGTAGACCAGGTACTTTTGATTCTGCTGTAGGGCTCGCAGAAACGGTTTATGAGGACTTGACAGATGAGATGGCTGTGGAAGAGAAGAAGGAAAAGAAGTGGGTCGCGCATGTCAAACAACCTGGTACTCAGTTATGGAACCCTAAGGACAAGAAATAGAAGGTGTGGGAAAGAAGGACCTGCAAGACATGTGGAAAGGTACATGGTGGCGAGTGCAAGTGGGGTACTGGTTCGGACATGTGCCACAAATGTGGAAAGACTCATGGTGGAGAGTGCAGGATGGGGACAAATGCCTACTATAAGTAAACGGTGAACGCAACCGCATTGAGGTGAGTTTCTAGCCCCACTTCCTTGTTATGTTTTCAGGGTTGTGTGCATACTCGATGTGATAGTTAATACACTTACCTTAAGTGGTAAGTGTATGCCTTGTATGATTTATGTATAATGATTGCTTGACGGTGCGTGAACGATCTTCGGATATTGCATGTACCGTCAGGTGGTAGCTAAAGATGTGATTTCCATGCATATGTAAGATAAGATGCATGTATGAATATATATGATGTATGCATAATGTACGTATGATATGTTAATGGTACGTGAACGCTCTTCGGAGATTGCATGTATTGTCAGGAAAGTATTTAAGAACAGGTATAGTATGAAGCTATGGAAGAAAGGGCTCCGGACCCTAATAATATCCGAGGATGAAGGGTACCGGACCCTAATAATATCCGAGGATGAAGGGTACCGGACCCTAATAATATCCGAGGATGAAGGGTGACCGGACCCTAATAATATCTGAGGATAGAGGGTGCCGGACCCTAATAATATCTGAGGTATGTAGGGTGAAACGCCCTTTATAATGTATGGTTAGAAATGAATGGGTATGGACGAATGCTGAACATGATATGCATGTAATGCGTACCTTCGGGCACGTATATGTTTATAATGTATGGTTAACTCTGATATTTTGAACTGCGTTTATGAGTAAATCCAACGTACAAAGTAGGGCTACCGGTAACGGGGCCTTACACGAAACGAACCACACCTTTCCAAGGGGATACCTTGAGAAGAACACGGTCGCCAACAATAAACTCTAGAGGCCATCATCGATTATCAGTGTAACTATTTTGATGGCTACGAGCGGCTAAGGTTTGGGTTTCACCAATTTCACACCAACAGATATGGGAACAACATTTTCGAACATAAAGTGCTTCGTAAGGATCTATACCGATACTCGAATGAAAACTGTTATTGTATGAAAACTCAAAAAAGTGAAGATAAGAATCCCAGTTTCCACCGAAATCCATGACACATGATCTAAGCATATCTTTGAGCGGTTGAATCATTTGCTTGGATTACCTATCGGTTTGGGGATGATATGTTGTGCTAAGATCCAATCAAGTTCCCAACATGGTTTGAAGCGTAGTCCAGAAATGTGAAGTAAAACGGACATCACGATCAGAAATGATACGCAAAGGTGTACATTGGTGGCAAACAATACGCTGAACATAAATTAGAGCGAGCCGATCAATCGAGAACTTTTCCTTAATCGGGATGAAATGAGCAGACTTAGTCAGTTAGTCAAAAATAACCCAAATACCGTCATTGCATCTTCGAGTAGTCGGGAGCTTGAACTCAAAATCCATATATATATCTTCCCATTTCCAAATAGGGATGTGCTGTTGTACGAGCAAATCGGGTAGCCGTTGATGTTCGGCCTTAATTTTAGCGCAAGTAAGGCATTTTTCCACCTATAACGCGATGTATTTCTTCATACCGAGCCACTAGAATGTAGATTGTAGATAGAAGTACATCATATCCGCACCGGGACGAATAAAATATCGAGACATATGAGTTTCGTCCATGATGAATGCGCAAAGATCGTCACGATTAGGGACCCACAAATGATTGAGGTGATACAACAAACCATTGCGCTTACTTTCGAGTTGATTCTCAGCACCCTAGGAAATTTCATCGTACATATTACCCTCTATGACAGAGACATGTTGAACTTCAAAGATACAAAGTTGAAGATCATTTTGAACGGTCATGCTATGAAGCAAGATCGATTTCACATGGGTATTTCGACTAAGAGCATTGGCTACAACTATTTCTTTACCATGGTAGTAACGGATTTCACAATCGTAGTCACTAAGTAATTCGGCTTAATGTCGTTGCCACATGTTTAGATCTTTTTGGTCGAAAATATGTTGATGACTCTTGTTGTCGGTGAGTACCACACCTTTAGTGCCGTAACGGTATTGTCTCCAAGTTTTCAATGCGGACACAACGACACCGAGTTCGAGATCGTGCGTTGTATAATTCCTTTCATGAATCATAAGTTTTAGGGAAGCGTAAGCAATAAATTTAACTCGTTTCATTAGTACACAACCGAGGCCTTGATTAGAAGCATCGCAATAGACAAGAAAATCTTCATTGTATTAGTGGAGTGCAAGGCCCGGTGTATCGCAAAGCATACGCTTAATAGTTTGATAAGAGTCATCTTGCTTCGGCCCCCATTTATAAGGTTTATCAATGTGTGTTAAAGCGGTTAGTGGCAAAGCGATGTTGGAAAAGTTAAGAATGAAGCGACGATAGTAACTCGCAACACCAAGAAATGAACGAACTTCAGTAGGAGAGGTTGGAGTTTTCCAATTCTTAATGGCTTCAATTTTGGTTAGCTCAACGTGGATACCCTTTTCGTTTATTATGTGCCTTAATAATAGTACTTCATTCAACCAGAACTCGCACTTTGAGAACTTAGCATAAAGCGGTTCCTTCCTTAAAGGATAAAGGATGGAATGAAGATGTTTCTCGTGCTCAGCTTTGGACTTAGAATAAACTAGAATGTCTTAAATAAAAACAATTACAAACTTATCTAAGTAAGGTTTGCAAACGCGGTTCATGAGGTCCATAAACACCGCGGGTGAATTGGTTAGCCCGAAAGGTATAGCCCTAAATTCGTAATGTGCGTATCGAGTCCAAAAAGTGGTTTTTGGTATGTTATCGTCATGCATGCGTAGTTGATGATAACCCGAACGAAGATCAATCTTTGAGAAGCATGAAGCTCCATGGAGTTGATAGAAAAGATCGTTAATACGAGGAAAAGGATAATGATTATTGATTGTGAGCTTGTTGAGCTGGTGATAATCGATACACATACGAAAGGATCCATCTTTCTTCTTGATGAAAAGAACGGTTGCACCCCATGGAGAAGAACTAGGGAGAATGAACCCTTTGTCCGAAAGTTTTTGGAGATAACTAGATAACTCTTGCATCTCAGAGTATGCAAGATGATAAGGGGCCTTAGCAATCAGGGTTGCACCAGGTACAAGATCGATTCGAAATTCAACTTAACGAATATGAGGAAGACCAGACACATTATCAAGAAAAACATCGGGATAATGGCGAACAAATGTCTTCAATTTTTCGTTCCGTTTTTTTTTCACCACAAGGGCTACGAATGCCACATATATCTTACGTAAGTACATTCCGTCTTGTGAACAAGTTATAAGGTTAAAGCTCGAGGGATAAGACTTTTCACCAGAGACAAGAAGAGTTGACCGTCGGCAAGCGGAATACGAATGAACTTCGCGAAGCAACCGATTGCAGCACGGTGAAAGGGTAACGGGTTCATGCCTACTATGATGGCAAAGCTTCCCAATTGCATAGGAATGGGATCGATTGAGAACTTGTGGTCATTTAGGTTTAACTTGCAATTTCGAATGACAGAGTCGATTGATACAGATTTACCATTAGCTACCTCAATAGAATACAAATTTCTAAGCTTAGATCAGGGTTTAGCAAGAAAAGGTTCAAATTCAGAAGACACAAACCTCATATCGGCACCGATATCAAATAAAATAAGTGTAAAGGGGTTGTTTGCGACGAACGTACCGTTCACCACGCCGCACTTTGCTGAGCTGGTTGGTGTTAATCATGAAAGCATGCCCACGAGCATCATAAGGAGCTTGAGCGGCTTGAACGGTTTGACCATCTTGTGGTGCAGAAGCTAGAGTGCGGATGAACTTGAGCTTAGTTAGCCAACAATTATGGAACTTGTTGCTGGTAAGCATGATGGGTTTGATACGCTTGGACTTGGTATAGCTGAGTTGGAGCAAGCTGAAGCGAGTGCACATTTGTGAGTCATGGACACACGTGGCGAAAGTGGCCAGGGTTACCACAGTTTAGCAAGCTCGTATATGATTCACGGGTTGAGGATAATGCACGGGATGAGGATTCTGTTGAGAAAATCGTTGAGGAGAAATTGGCACAATATCGGTGTCACGTCAAGTGGTTCTAAGTGCCCAAAATGATAACAATGAGTGTATGACAGCAAGTGCCATTAGCGGGATGATGACATTGACAGATGTTGTAATACGAATGAGATCCGTTGTAGGGTTTCCTGAAAGGTGGTGCAAGGTTAGGTTGGGGTTGTGGTGCAACTTGCTAGGTTAGCATGTAATTCTTGCGCTTCTTGTTACGATGGCTTGAGAAAAAAGAAGGCTTAAATGATTCAGGTTTGGTTTCTTTTGGTTCAAGAGGTGGTTTTTCAACATGCTTCTTTGATCCCTTTAATGTCAAAGTCCCGGCTTTGACATGGTTGTCGATCAAAGTATCATCAAGGTTAATTGTGTCACCAAGTTATTTGGGAACACTACTCAAGACACTGTATTGAATTTGTCTTGGTAATACTCGAATATACTTTTCGATGGCATGCGATGACGGGCGTAACGAGATGAGGTACCAACACACAGAGCTCATTGAAATAAGACATGTAAGCTGAGTGCTCACCACCTTCTTGTTTAAGGTTCCAGAACTCGGTCTCCAAATTCATGAGCTCATTTGAAGGGAAAATTTTCTTGGTCATCGTATCCTTCAATTCATTCCACGGCATGGCCATGGCAATTTCGGTACCTGGGTTGATTTTTTCTTAGCCCACCAGGTAAGTGCCCATTTTGCAAAGACACTTGAGGCGAAATGGGTTCTCTTGTCATCAGGACATTCAATGTGGAGGAATATGCTTTCCATTTTCTTGTACCATAGAAGTAGGGCAGCGACACCTTGAGTCCCGTCAAACCCTGGGGGTTTGGCACCGGTGAAGTTTTTAAACGAACACACAGAAGCTTTATATTTGGACAGATCGGGGTTGGTGCTAGCAGTCTCGTTTCGATGAATTTGGGTCATGATGTCGGAAAGGACCGCAGTTAGTTGCCTAGTGATCTGAGCAGTCATTTTAAGGCTAGAAGTTCTGGAACAACAACGCTTAACATAATGGAAAGCCATTCTACAAAGAATGATAACGAAAATCGTGAGAATCGGAATAGGATATGGTATAAGAAAATCCTTGTTAAAGTTTTAAAGTCATAACAATAATAATAAGTGTTGTGTGGAACTTAGAGTTTTCATGAACCACCATGGACTCTTATATTCCAAAAATCAAAGAAATGCATAATCAAATCTAACTGAAAGTTGGATATTCATGTATCATCACGACATGGCAGAGTTTTAGTTAAAACACATTGTAAAACATTGAGGGTCATATTCACACGTCGCATGAACCACCATTAGTTGTGTGACATCCTTAGAGGTAAAGAGGGTGTGGTTACGTTGAAATCTTAAATTTGTGATTTGTATGGCGTTTGGTGTGGCATGGTTTGGCCTAATAAGTTTCATGCCCTTTCCGAACTCTCCAGGTAAGCAACCGCGTCCCACGTCTAATTGGGATTTATGCGCATTACTTATTCTTAGGTTTCAATAACCTTGGTGTCAAGAGTTCAGAAGATAAGTACGATCCCCTTCCAGTTACTGCATACTCGTCACGTAGAACCATCTTTAAAAAGAAGAAATGTCGAAATCCGAAAAAAATTGATTGTTGAAAATGTTTGTTTTTAGGCTTAAGCCTTGGACTTGTTTGTGTGCTTGTTTATATGAGGCGTAAATGAATCGATAATAAATAATAAGCAAGTGCATTGAACAATTAAATAAGGCCCACATAACTTCTAATCATGCAACACTAAGCAAACAGCTAATAATCTATAACTAACTAGAACACTACGTCTAATGTCCTATCATATAGTCACTACTCTGATACCAATCTGTAACACCCCGGCTTAAGTGGACACGCCTGAGTGTGACGTACAGATTTCTCAAAATAAATGTGACACTATTAAGTGACAATATTATCATTAATTAATTTAAGCATCAAATACACAAGTTTGAAAATAATGAAATACAAGAAAAATAAGAACAATTAAACAATTTGTCCATTTATTGAAATACCCTAAGTTCTAATGTCTTCTCCAAGTATCATCCTCTAATAAAGGGCCCTATCGCATATATATATAATATAAAGTCAACTAAATGAATAGTTTGTGAGTTCACACAAGTTTTGATATAAATACATAAAAACCATACAATTCCATGAGATAAGTGTAATAATCGAGCAAGTAGGGTCCTTTCCAGTTGGTGACAACCAACATACTTGAATTAGGATCCCTTTTTCACTCATAACAAAACGGTTCTGAGTGCAAAGGGGTGTGTACGCTCATACTTACTGAGGATACCACGTGCAACTAAGTTTTGAGCAAGTAATCAAGTAACACACAAGTCCATGATACGAATTGTAGTTTGAAACTATGAATAACTAAGCAATTGATTTGATAGGATATATATAATACCCCCAAAATGTGTAAAACCGTTAAAAATGGGGTGTGAGAAACTCACCTTTTGAAATTGATGATAAACTTGAAATAAAACCTAAAGCGCGTTAAGGAAACCGAAGCGATCGAACCTCTCGAACTATAATTTAAAAAATACAAAATTAAAAACTAATGGAATTATAAAAGTCAAGTAATTTGGTTTTAGGGACTATGCAATATTTTTTAATATATCTTTTATTATTTTACGACATTTGTAATATAATATTATTTTTAAGCTTTACGAAATTTTAACGATTCTATATTATTTTAATATTATTTAATTACCTAATACTAACATGAGAATTATATCGTTTATGGAACATCGATTTTAACAGTGATTTTATCTTGAAATGGTTGTTAATAATATAATATTAATCGGGTTTTCACAAAACTTAACCGAAACAAAAAAATGGTTTTTAGGTGGCAATTGATAAACATTAATTTATATTTTATTTAACTTAAAATAATTTTATTTAATTTATAATAATTTTTAATAATTTTATTTGATTTATAATAATTTTTAATAATTTAATTTGATTTATATAATAGAAAGAAAATGATAAAAATATAAATACAAAACAAGGTCTGACCCGGGTTCGAACCTGGGTCGTTTTCTCCATGCACATGTGACTAAACCATCTGGAATAACTTGTTAGTTGGTTTAAGAACAATAACAAAAATATATATACAAACATACTTGTTCATCTTCTTCATTATATACCATAGATTTCTAATTTATTAATCCGTTCTATGTTTGATCAAATTAGTTTACGGGATTTGTTCTACAACTTAAAGCCATCATAAAGCATATAAAATTTACCTGAAATGGTTAAGGTTTGACGGTGAACGGGGTTTGGCCGGAAAACAACCTTTGGCGAACGATTTCGAGTGATTGAGAGTATATTATATTAAGCTGATGATATAGACGCGTGTAGTTGTTGTTTTAGGTCCTATTTATAAGTCCAGTTGGAGCGTATGGTGTTAAATGGTCATTATTGCATTTTAAAAATAATATGGTGGCTACACAGAATTAAATCTGCCACTATTAGTTGTTAAAAAACGTTATAATTGGTGATTATACGTTTGCCATTACAGTTTACGAGTTTTATGAGGCTTAATTGTGTTAAAGCGCGTATTTGAATGGATTTTGGAGGCTTGCCGGAAAGGCCTGGCTTCGCTGGCGACGGCTTTGCTGGAAAAACGTGGACAGGGGTGGTGGTTGGGATATTTTATTTAATATTGATATATAATTTAAATGAATTTTACACTTTTAGCCCTCCAAGTTTTAATTTACTTTAAAACAAAATTTAAAATATATAAACAAACTAGACCCGAAACATTGAAGTCTTCTAATAATGCTATATACATTTAATTACTTGGATAATTTCATATTATACCCACATAGTTTGCAAATTGTTTACTTATATAAAACTTTAAATCTCGGAGTTTCGCTATTGAATAAAATGAGTAGAAACGAATGAAATATAAACTTAAATCATCTGGAATATTATATAAATGATGAACGGCAAATAATGCATTAAAATAACAAAACGGGTCAGTTTAACGAATACAATACAAATACAAATACAAAAAAAACTTATGGATGTCACAAGCCAGGATTCAAACCTGGCTCCTCCACCTCACACTCCAACACATCAGGCACTCCACTAACTTGTTATTACCCTTAAAGATCCATTCATATTAATTATATACCAATTTTACTTCTGCTTCATTCCTTTCTTCCTTCTAGTTTCAATTGTTACTAATATTATATACATTATTATTACACCTTTTCTTATGTTGCAATTATTATTATTATTATTATTATTATTATTATTATTATTATTATATTATTATTATTATTATTATCATGATGTTATTTTGATTATTATTATTCTATTCAACGTTGCTGCTATCCGTCACCCTTATTATTATCATTATGTTACATTATATTTACTTCTACCATTACACTTAATCAAGATCTAGCTCATTTTGGATAAAGTTCGAACCTTTATTGATTTTAAACTCGGTTTAGCTAGATCTTGAATCTCCTACACGAGCCGAACTTAAATGAACTAGCTTTTCGTTATGAAACGTACCTTATATGAATCCGTTTCATGAACACAATCGTATCTTGGTGTATTTCTTGCTCTTCGACATGCTCGAACAACAACAAGCTCTGGTTCTTCCTCAGATTTGGATCCGAAAATGGAAGAGAGAGTGTTTGTGTGTGTATTGAGTGTGTGTTGGTAAAAATGGATAGTGGCTAAGGTTTAAGGGTTTAAGGTGTATTTATACTCCTTAAACTCGTGGACCTTAGGTCCGTTAGAACACTAAGTCCATGATTTATTCTAAGTCAATTTTTATTAAAGCTTACCATCCTTTAAAATATATTATTATTTATTTTTGAAATACAATATTTCTTTATTTTTTATATTTGAAACATTGGATGTTACAAGTCTACCCTACTTAAAAGAGGTTTCGTCCTCAAAACATGATGTAAAATGAACGCTTCCTGCACTCAACCCCTTGTTGAACCGTCTTAGCTTCCTAGCTTACCGGTTTATCTTTTGTTTCACAATCATCGAGTGATGCTCATGAGTTTTAGCTATCTTGTGTAGCTTGTCTATGAAGTCCCTGATGATGTGCTTTCTTATCTTGACTTAAACAACCTGGACTCATTTCTTAAGAGAGATTGCCTCACATTATTCTAACACTAACGTTTACAATGACTTATAAGTTCATACATAACCATTCATGATAAGTTCATATATTTGTTAATTTAAACAATCACCGGTCTAAACATTAATGTAAAATGACACGCATCAAGTCGTGAAACAGTCATACATAGAATAAAACTTATGACTAGTAACTAGTCTTCTTGAATGGTATTCTCTAAGCATATTGAGGAAATTGCTAATCCTCAAGCATTCTTCTCTGCCCCTCTTCGTCCCGTGGCTTCCTGTAATCCCTTTATAGGTGTCCATGTCCTCCACAATTATGACACCTATGTTAATCCTTGCACTCCTAGGACGACTGCCCTGCTTTTCCCACACCTAAAACAAACACCTAATCCCATTCTGCACTCTTCTAGGTGTTTCCTCCCACATTTTCCACATATAGTGATCTCATCATTCCTTGCCTTTCTCTTAAGCGGATTCTTATAATTAGTTTCATTTGGTTTGAGGTTGGGTTCTTTCTTTATGTTTCAATATCTTCCTCTTCACTAATGGGAAGGTCACCATAAACAATCTTAGCCAATTCCACAGCTAATTCAAATGTTGTGGGTTTATTAGCCCTAACCAATGTTCGGACATTTTGTGGTAGTCCTGATGTAGCACTTAATTCTCTTTGCTTCAGTATTAACCATGTTAGGAACAACCTAGACATGTAGTTGAATTCAATGGTGTTTTCACAGTGTGTAATCTTTCCTGCCGTCAGATTTAAAAACCGTATCTCAACACTCTCAACTATACAGCGTCAGCATAAAACCGCTTCATAATCATCTCCTTCAAATATTCCCATCTCATGGCCATTAACTCCTCAGGCATCTTTCTTTGTTCCGAAGTTTTGCACCAGAACATGACCTCATCACCAAACAACTGGGTAGCAAACCCGACTACTTTATAAGGACGACATTCGCTGATTCGATAATCTTGTCCATAGCAGTTATCCATTGGAGAGTAGTGATTGCATCACCAATACCGGTTAACTTCAGTGGATCACAGCCCTTGAACAGTCTGGAAGTACACCCACCGCGATCCTTCCATTTCTTACCAACCTTCACAAACTTGATTTCGCTCGAGTCACCCTCCTAAGTCTCATCATATTTCACAGTTTCTTCCCAGTCTGCTCAGTAGTTTTGTTACCTTCACTTGTCTTCCTATTACTCTTACTGTCACTTCCCGCAAACCTTTCGAGTTGCAAATATTTCACCACATTAGCCATAGCTTGAGAGATGGCAGCTTTAATAGCTAGGTCAAGTTGGTACCCCCCAATCAGGCTCACGCAGACAATTTATTTTCCTCCCTTGTGTTAGTCACCACTTCAGTACAGGGTAACGACTTAACATGGCCTAACACAGCGTCCCTTGCAAACTCCATAAACGACAACTCTCCTTGCACCAACCATCAGTATTCTATACGGAAAACACAAACGTCATCACTTTAAGAATAGTGTAGTACAAGGATAGTAAGGCAACAATAAATGGTAGTGGCCAGTTGTGATTAACTAATCACGCTACTTTCCGTGTCCTAAACACTGCCCTTTGTGATTTAACTTACACTAGATTCAAGCATTAAATAGTTAGACAAACAATTTAAACATTTCACATAATTTAACATAAGCACGTACTTCTACTTCTAACAATTTAAACTACTTCCTTACACTACCGAGCTTGCTTGAGCGACAAACGGCTATTAATATCGTCTTCTTCTTTGGTCCTATTCTCTGTTTGAGTATAAGCATGTAAGGATGCTTAAATATCTCAAACTTTTGCTCTGATACCAACTTGTAAGGCGCCGATTCCGGTATCCTATTTGGGTGTTGGATTTACTCAAAAACTTAGTCTAATACGGTGGATCGCATTCAATTTGTAGCAGAATTTAAAATATTTTCATAATAACTTATTTCTCTAACTAATCTTCAGTACAGATAGCCTCGTACGCACTTTAAACTTGCCAATTTATCGATTATACCTGCATGCATATTAAAAGTCAGCACGCTGAGTGAGTTATAGCTTTATTCTTTGCTCATAAATAACTTTTATAAATAATCCATATGAGGAACAGTAAATAATATCTATTAAAAGACCAATTACTATTATCCATATAAGGAACACTGTATATTATCCATATAAGAAACAATGTGTATTATCCATAGAAGGAACGCTATATATTATCAATAGAAGGAATACCGTGTATTGTCCATAGATGGAACAACACTTATTATCCATGCAAGGAACCCTATATATTATTCATAGAAGGAACAATATTTATTATCTATACAAGGAACATCTAGTTAAATATATAATATACAATTAAGGAACATTAACTGTTATCTATGTAAGGAACCTATACTAACAAGCATATACCCACTAGCATACATTAAGCTTACACACTTTCCTTCACATCACAATGTAAAATCCGAAGATTTGTTCACGCACAGGCAAGCTTGTCCTTCTATACATTCAATATAAACACATACATATTTATATAAAATAACACACAATATACGTCACAAAATTAAAGTGAGTATATCAATCTTTCTTCCTATGAGTATGCATACAGCCCCAAAACGTTTAAAAGGGAAAAGTGGCCTAGAAACTCACCTGGATCCGGTTACGTTCGGAGTTAACGAAATTCCCTTTCCTTAGTAGTGTATGGCGAACTATAGAACATATATATATGTTGACTAATCGTGCAACTAGCTAACCGGATTACCTAAGTTTGCAACTTAGTTAATTAAACCTAATTGTTATAAGCAAGGTTCATTCGTTTAGTTTAACAGATCTAACAAAGGCATATCTTTTCTTTCATTAATTAAGTGTATTCATCTTTCTTTAATTTATCTATACTATATTAATATACATATAGGAAGAACAAAAAGGTCTTTTTTATCACAAAACTCTTAAAAATAAGAGTTTTACTACTCTTGATACACAATATACAAGTTTGTGATGCATAAGGCATAAAATCATCATATCCCGCGCATCCCATCTGTGGCTAATTCAAAATTCAAAACACCGTGAACATCATAATGGCATCAAAGTTTTGAAATTCAGACCTTACTAAAGTTTATCCTCTCTCTCTCCTAAATAAAAAAAACATATATTCGGTGGCGTGGTTCTAACTTCTAAGGCTTAATATTCGGTGGCGTGGTCCAAAGGAACCCAGTTTGATTTCTTCTTCTTGATTTGTTGATCGATGTGTAAAATGTTGTTTTTCAAGAACAAATCGATGATCCCAGATCACCATTGGTTTGAATTTATGTTTGTTATAGCATGTTCTTTACCGTCGAATATGGTTAAAGAGAGTTAATTGAGAGTCAAAGAGAGATAAGCGGTAATATCGAGAGAGAGAGAGAAAGCATGAATCGGTTTGAGGTTTCTGGTACGTTCTTGGCCCAAATCCAATTACATAAGGTTGTATTTTTTTTCTAACTATCTTTACTAATTGCTATTGTGATGAATTTAGGGTTTATATAACGTATGGCTGTACATATCAAGAGTGAGGGCTATAGCTGAATATTTACACAAATTGACTACTTCAGTAAATGATTAAGGTATGAATTTTTCTTTTCTTTTGATGCATTATTTCATTCCTCATAATATTGTGAACAACTTCAATAGTCACACCTTTGTTTCTGTGAAGAAATTTCATATAACATTGTGATGAATCTTGTACCATCATATTTGGTGCATCAAAGGGTACATAATCATGAACTTATGGAAGTAATTTCACTATCGTTTCCTTTTTACCATTATCATTTTTTTATTTCTAGATTAAACAGAGATCTGCTGAAAGAATCCTAAAGTTTAACATCTTTGATAGGAAAATGGGCTTTTGGTGTAATTTGTAAAGCTCATATAGCAACGGTTGAAGATGTTGCTGTTAAAGTTCTTGCAACTAATTCCAAACAAAGCGAGAAATAGTTCCAAACAGAGGTAGTGTTGGATCAATACTCACATTCACCTTATGATTGTATGTATAAGACTATAGAGATTCTTTTTTTGGTCATTTCTAATATTAGGGTATATTAGGCATTTTACAAATAGATAACAACTTTAATTAAGACAAAATGAAACTAACTGACTATAAAGCTAAAGTTAAACTTTTGGTCTATGATTTTTAACCTGCCTTCTTACTACAGAACTAAAAGTATTTGGTTATGATGGACTAGACATTAAATTTTAAAACTATTCTATTTGATTTGTGTTTACTTGGAACCATTCTTTGATTTCTTTATTTAATTAAAATTTTATTCTATTTACTCATACAAAAACACCAACTGTCTTTGTTGCAGGTTTTAACCATCTTTTGAATTCATAATTTCACAAATCTGGGTATGTTTATGAGTACTTGAGGTGTGTTTGTCCATATGTGGCGCTGAGTTGATTGGATTGGAATTGCCCTTTGACCCATGTGCTTTATAGATCCAAAATCGGACTGCTAAATGGCCTATTGACTTGCTGGATTATCAGGTTTGTTTGCTATTAAACTAAACACTGCATATGCGTTTTGGGTGTGATTTTTCTTTTTATTTTTTACAAAAGTTATGTGGTTTGGGTTGTATTACCTCCTTATATCGCTTTTTAACCAACCCCTAGGAGATGCCCCGGGTGGTGATTACGTTTGTACCCGAGTCTGACAACGCCGGGTTGGGCACCAATGTTAAACAATGTTGTGCGAAAAGTTGCGGACGGGGATTTCACTGCTGCGGTCAAGGTATTATGCTCTTCAGGGGTTGCACCTTTCGGTAAGGATACTTTGAACGCTTTGTTGTCTAAGCATCCCATCAAGGCACCTCCGATTATGCCTGCTTCCTTGCTTTCTGAGTCTCCCCTTGTCGTGGACGTTGATAGTGTGCTTGGGTGCATTAAGTCTTTCCCTAAAGGGACTTCGTGTGGGCGAGATGGTTTGGCGAGCCCAACACATTTTAGATGCGTTGTGCGGAGAGGGGTCTCCGATTGCGGATGGTTTGCTCAAGGCTATCTCTGCGGTGGTTAATTTATTTTTGGGGGGGATAGGTGTCCTAAGGTGTTGGCAGAGTTTGTTGCGTCTGCCCCACTTACGCCGTTGCTTAAAACCGGACAATGGGATTAGACCTATTGCCGTTGGGCCATTTGGAGGCGGTTGGTCTCTTAGGTGGCTATGAGGTGTCGGAGAAGGAGATGGTTAAATACCTCGGTGACTTTCAATTTTGGGGTGGGAGTCCCCAGTGGGGCAGAGGCCGTGCTTCATTAGCGCGAACAGGTTTCTAAATCAGTTTCATTCGGATGGGTCATTGGCTATGCTTACGGTTGATTTCTCCAATGCCTTCAACTTAGTAGATAGGACGACCCTTCTACATGAGGTTCGGAGTCGATGTCCTTCCATTTCTCTTTGGGTGGATTTTTTATATGGGCAGTCGGCTAGGTTATATGTGGGTGATACTTTCATTAAATCAACCACTGGGGTTCAACAGGGGGACCCTCTTGGGCCTCCTCCTATTTGCCTTAGCTTTGCACCCACTTGTTCACAAATCAGAGATCGGTGCAAGCTTTTCTTTCATGCTTGG
The DNA here is from genome assembly GCF_021521415.1 of Bidens hawaiensis. NCBI lineage: Eukaryota > Viridiplantae > Streptophyta > Magnoliopsida > Asterales > Asteraceae > Bidens > Bidens hawaiensis. The sequence continues at coordinate 128,798 of NW_027499359.1, forward strand.
TACTTGGATGATGGCACGATTATCGGGGATACTAGAGAGGTAGCCAAAGCATTAGATATTATCAGGTCTGAGGGGCCTCGTTTGGGTCTTGAATTAAACGTTACGAAAACAGAGTTATGTTGGCCAACATGCAATGGGGTGAAGGCACAGGAGGGGTTGTTCCCTTGCGGGATTGGAAGGCCGGTGCTTGGCGTGAAACTCCTTGGTGGTGCTGTAAGCAGGATTGCGGGGTTTATCAGCAGTTTGGCTATTAAAAGGGCATCTAGCGCTGTGGAACTGATGAGCTGTCTCCCAAGACTTCGGGATCCTTAATGCGAGCTTCTTTTGCTTCGCTCATGTATGGGAGTCGCCAAGCTTTTGTTCGGTTTGAGAACATGCCAACCTATGTATGTGGGGGAAGCTGTTTCTATATTTGACAATGGTCTTCGAAGGGCTGATTGAGGACATCGTGGTTTTTTGGTTTTGGGTCTCTGTTCGGCCGAGGATGTATCTACATATGCTTTTGTGGCTTCGAGAGCACAGTCGTGGTGTTTGCAAGACCTATTCTTCGGGGTTGTGTTATTTATGGGTTGGACTCTGATTATGGGTGTGCGATGGATCGTTTACGTACTTCACTTCCATATTTTGATCTTAGCGGGTTCTCTAATAAGGACACCCGCACCCCCCTAAAGCCCAACATGTTGTGGCGAGTGCCTTATTTAGTGGAATCGTCAAGAGTTAGAAGTGAAGTTTGATCTATCCCCTCGCCAAAAAGCGGTGTTTGAATGCCTTCGGGCTCCTCGGGCTCAGGATTTTCTACACGTCCATCCCCATTGAAGGATTAGGCCAACGTATGTCGGGTTTGGAGTGTCGGGCTATCCTTAAGTACCGATTAATGATCCCTATGTTCCCGACGGATGAACCTTGCCCAATTGTCGTAAGGTCTGTTTGGATTCTTTTGGTGACCATGCGGTGCATTGCAAAGAATTGTCTGGCTTTATATACAGACATGATCTGGTTAGGGATGTTCTGTGTGATGTGTTCTTAAACGGGCAGGGATTTCTGCTAAAAAGGAGGCCCCTGTTAACTTTCTCACGGATCCTATTGAAGGGAGGTCTACTTTACGACCGGCTGATATTCTTGTGTTCGGGTGGGCAGGGGGAAACACGCCTGTGTGGATCTTACCAGGAGTGTCTCCTCTTGTTGGGCTCAGGGACCGTGGGATTGTTGTGGGTCAGGCTGCGTTGAAGGCTGAATCGGGTAAAGTTGTTAAACACGAGAAAGCTTGTTTAGATAATCAACATGTCTTTCTACCATTTGCCTTTGATACATTTGGTTTTCTGGCTCCAGAGGCTGTGAAATTTTTGAGTAGGGTTCAGCGCGTCGTACACGGAACCTCTTCAGCTTCTAGGTCCCAAAGCTTCGTTTTTAGCAGGATTGGCTTTGCTGTTACAAAAAGGGGGTTGCGGCGCAACTTGTTGCGCGTTTGCCTGCCACTTTATGTAATCGTTTTATATGTAAATTATATACAAAACTTTCGATATTAAAAAAAAATGATAATCTACAATTTTTTGTATGTAAGAAATTTAGGAGTTGTAAAGTATGCACTTAAAATACACTTTTGTTAACTTTCAACATGTTTGGCATATAAAACCACAAAATTAAATATGACAGACAACTTTCAAAATGTTTGACATGTTTGGTTTATTCCCGGACGTTTTAAATCTCTTTTAAAAGCGCAAAGCTACTCTTTTATATTATAAAAGCATTAATTAAATATGGCAATTTATATTATGTTAGCTATACATACAGACCGAAAGATGGGAACACAGAGAGAAAGAAGAGGAAGAGACAAAGCAAAGAGGTTGAAAAAGAGTAGAGGTTTGTATATTATTCTTCCATTTCATGTATAAGGTATTGCCTTTAATTATGTTAACGTGTAGTCTCTGTATGTACTCGTTGAGGTAAAGAAAGTTAAAGAAAATGTTAAGAAAGTTGCTAAGGTTATAGAGGAAGTCACCCATGAGTTAGACGTTGTGATGCCTAAATTGTTGTGTTTACCCTTATATGATTTTTAATGCGAGTTAGTATCAAACTATCAATTAGTAATTATTAATTTAACATTGTAGGGTGAACCCGAGGAATTGGAGTTGGATTCTGATACCATACTGAACGCAATTCTAAGATTGAACAAACAAAGCCAAGGAGGAGGATGTTGCTAAGAGATTGCAGGTTCAGTTTCACTTGTATAATGTGTGTTATTGTTACACGTGTAAAAGTTGTTCATATTTATTATTCTTTTGAACATTTAGGCCATAGAGAATGATGATTAGGAGGACCTACATCAGCTAGGATCCACTTCATATGCAGCGACTTGTGATGGAAAGGAGAACAATTTGTCATTGAATACCATAACTCGTGACATGGGTTGTCAACTTGGACCAGATAATTGAAATCTTCATCATTCCGTAACAGTTAATGATTGGTAAGGACTCTAACCTTTCTTCTACAAAACCGAAACCTAACTGAAACAAATCTAAAAAAGCAAATGCCGAAATGAAACATAACCCATTTTAAAATATCGAATAAAATGAAACCGAACAAAACGAAACTAAAATCTGATCCAAAATCCAAAAAATCTGAAACTAACTGCAACGAAACCACATTTCAAAAAAATCAAGCGAACCATAAACTAAAAACCAAAAGAACCAAAATAAAATACTGAAAAAGGACGTACCGAAACATAATAAAAATTAAACCCGAACCGAAACCAAATAGTGAATTGAAATGAAGCCAAAAAGCTAAAAGCGAAAAAATAAAAAACTAAAATCAAAATATAAAAAAACTAAAAATGAAGCTAAACAATAATAAAAATAACCAAACTGTATCAAAAAAATTAATAAACTGAAACAAAGCTAAAAAACTGAAATTGAAGCCAAAAAAAACTTATAAACTGAAACAGAATCGAAATGTAACTAAAAATCCGAATGTAAAACCCATAAAAAAATAAACGAAATCAACAACCAAAAAAGCAAACTGAAATGAAACTGAAATGATATAACATAAAACTTTTGCGGAATAAACAAAACTTCAATCATTCGTTACAGACATTCAAACTTGTCTTTAAAAACATAACATAAAACATCTTATTTAACATCATGACAAATCTATCTACAGATGCCAGCTCTTCAGATCCTGCCATTT
>NW_027499360.1:0-107254 GCF_021521415.1 Bidens hawaiensis
GGATAATGCAAGTTTAGGACTCTTGGTTCTGATTAACGGCTGAGGGGGAGACAATTGGGCCAACTTGGGCCGGCCATTGCTCCCACCGTTCTGGGCCTTCTTTTTCTTGGCATTTTGAGCCCAACCCACAACTTTGGCATGTATATGCTCCTCAAATATTGACTTCTTGAAATGAGTTCCCATCTAGAAATTGATCATGAATATAAATCACAGTTGGATGTTACAATAAAAAAAGATTAGAAACCGACTACAAAAAATGGATCTTTAAATGAAGTACCTGTGTCACGAGTGCGTAAAGTGGCAGAGTGCTGTAGCTACACAAAACCTGAATAATCACCCTGGAATATAACAAAGGTATATGATTTGAGCCAGTCCTATCTTTTTTTTTTCAACTTTTTTACTATAGTTAGGATATAGATATTTAAAAAGTTTTAAGATAAAAACTTTTAATAGTTTTTATTTATCAAGAATAAAAAGATATTGTATATTTTGAAATTTGTTTTTAGAAGTATAACATATTAATTTAAAAACTTAAGGATGAAAATTTCAATAAATTAAATTTTACAAAGAGTAAAGACCCATAATCATGGGTTTAAGCTTGAGTGAAATACCACTAGGTGAGTTAGGCCTAACAACATCAGAGACCCCCTGGGAGCTTGGGTTTAGCCAAGTGTTCGTCGTTAGGGGAAAAAAAGGATGCCTCTTATATCTTTTATAAAGCATAAAAGTAGTAAGAATAACTCATATGAGATTAAATAGTATCTATTATTCGGAAACAATATTAGGTTGGCCCAAGACCGATTGTGTTGGGCCCAATACCAATTGTGGGCTTCTAAGGGTTGGGCTCAATACTGACTGCAGGTTTTATGGGTTGGGACCAAGACCGACTGTATGCTTGGGTTGGGCCCAAGATCTATTGTGGGCTGTTCTTGGTCAGGCCCAACTTCCCAAGACCGATTGCGCATATTTACGCAAGAAAATGGTCACATAACAGATAATTTACCCGAAGACCAGCCGTGGGATAATGAAGCCCACCTCCCCCATTATGCACGAATCAAAGCCATATTCAAACTGTTATTAAAAATGAAAAGCAGTGTTAAGCTGTTAACCAATATTGATTTCAGCATATCTTTATATGCTTAACGAGACGAAAAGAAAATGTACCAAAATCCAGAAGAAGAATGCAATCTCAAACGCATTTTGAAAGAAGATAAAATGTATGAAAAAAAGCACGATTTTAGGGCGTTGAAACCAAAAATGATCATCTGACGGACGCACAACTAATTCGCCTTCGATGGCTATGTGTTTTTCAGCAACCTCATGAGCTAACTGAATCATTATGTGCTCCAGCTTTGTTCCCACAGCAAGTAGAAGCTGGTAAATTAAAAAAAATGACAATGATGATGAAAGCTAGTAATTGAACAATGTTAAGCTATGAGTTAGGGTACTTACAAAAAAAGGGATGAAAGATAACCAAAAGTATAGATGCAAACCTGCAAAATGTATCCAAGATTGTATGATCATTGATTTTATGCTATAACGAAATTGCAAGTGTAGTTTTAGAGTGTCGGGCCAGGTTGGCCCGGAACACGTTTTGTCAAAAAATTGAACTTCTATTTATATATGAATTTAGTGTGCTTATATATATAAGTAAAACCACAGTAGTATATCAGTAATAATTTTAATTATTATCATATTTAGAAGTTTTTTGAATTAAAACAATACAGTTTAGGCAACTTTGAACCCGTTTGACTTGTTTAGTAACTCAAGCGACCTTTAAAGCGCAATGCAAGTAAAGATTTCAACAACTTTGAGAAATGGTCAGTAATATTAAACGTTGCATACCGTTAATGTTCAACAACAAGAATACTACGACGAATATCCAAAGATACCAGCTGCAAGAAATAAAGAAAAAAAACCTTATTCAAAATGAACACATTAAAATGTTACTTCTGAAATACTTTTTTTTTTGTTTTTTGAGTTTCAAAGGGATGACCTTTTAACTTCAAAAGTTGTTTCAAATGTAAAGAAATGATGACTTGCCTGATTCCAACCACTTTCTTAAAATCATCTTCTAGAGCCCTAATCATGTATCTGTGAAAATTGAACTTCGGGTTCGACTTGCAATGGGTCTACGAAAGAAACAAAAAAATGTAACAAAATAAGATAGGGGCTTGTGAAATGTGTCTTCGTGTATTATTGTATTCAAATTCTTACTTCAATAAATCCCAAACGCAGTGCTACATAATCTGATTCGGTGACAGATCCATAGAATTGCCTGAAGAAAGAACGCTGCAATGTTTATCAAAATATAACAGTCAACAAAAAAATCAAAATATAAAAATAATGCATTATTTTCAATATAACACATTGATACAAGTACAACTCGGCTTTTAACAAAGTTTATACCGAGACTTAAGACATAATAATAATAATAATAATAATAATAATAATAATAATAATAATAATAATAATAATAATAATAATAATAATAATAATAATAATAAGAAGAAGAATAAGGTGAATTACCAGCCAGCCTCGTAATGCTGAACGCTTGCCAATACCAACGAACCGGCTCTTAATAAAGTCATTATCTTTAACATGTGTCACTTTATGCTCTAAAACTGCAATGCAAATTACATCATCAAAAAAAGTAATAAAGGTAAGGCACTATGCTCCTTAAGTTATCTTTGATCATTTTTCTATCCGGCTAGAAACATGGGTGTTAGTGGTGTCGGGTTGATAGAATGGTTGTTCAAATGGTGTCAGAATATCAACTCTAACCTGTACAAACTTAAAATTGTGTAATGTGAACACGACTTGTTTAACCAATTAATTTAAATGTGTCGAATATGTTGGCAACTAGTAATCGAGTTGATGTGTTGTAAAAGAATGGATTAAACGAGCCATAAATGGGTTAGCGTGTTGATATGTTTAATTAGTCAACCTAAACATGGCACATTTATTAAACAAGTTAGATATGACAACCCAAAATCATATATTTAATTTTATATCGTGTTTGAAATTGTCATCATAGTAAGTTTTAACCATCTTTATTCTTTTGAAATATGATGATTTTCAAAACCAAAATAAAAAACGGCTTAAACCGTAAAACCAACAAAACCGAACCATAAACCACTAAACCGCTAAGACCTGCCAATCTGGCCAACCCAACCAACTCAGACTTTTTATTTGTTGTTTTCCGAAACTGTAGTTACTAATCCGGTTAAAAATTTGTTATCAAACCCGGTTGAATCGAATACCTTTAGAATGATCAAAGTCATCTTTTGTGATAGATTCTTCCCAATGCTTCCATGCTTGTATCTAACCCATGGCAGCAACATATATTTGCAATAAAACAAATAAGTGAAAATATTAATAAAAATGGAATAAATTAATTATTGTTAAATTTTAACTAACCTTAATCACTCCGAATACAACAGTAAGAACAGAAAATATCACGTGTGCAACAGCCAGGATAAAAATAAATATGTGTAGTTGATGCAATGCCTCAAGAGATAGAAGTGGGACCTTGTTCTGTAAGTACACAAAGTATAAACAAATTTAAAATCAAACCTATTTCTCGATTCAATAGAAGCCTAAAGACGTGAATTGGATCCCAAATAACGAGAGGTATGTAAAAAACAGGTTTTACTACGTCTATTTTTATAATCCTAAATGAAATGTAATAACGTAGGGATCCATATGTAAATCAAGTCATTAATATGATATTAAGAAGATTATTAGCAAAAATATTAAACATGCACCACCATTTCATTCCTTGTACGCAAAAGACCATTTAGATCTTGTAATCCACATTAAGCGACTATCTTACGACTAACTATTAGCGACGTTTTTGAGACCATATATTAGTTTTTACATTAAATTATTTTCTATTTGCATTTTCGGTCATTTTTATGACGGAAAACAATTTAATCTTAATATACTTTATATGTTACTTTTGCGAATGTTTCAAAACCGAGTATCTACTTTTAAACTAATTTTCTAAACCTTTAACGACCAAATAAAAACCGTCACAAATTTGCCATTGTTTTGCGACAGAAAATAGACGTGGACCAAGTGGTCACTATATTTGGGACATTGCCACAAATCAGTAGCTAAATTTGCTACAATTCTTCTGTCTAATCAATATAATCCAAAGTTATTACCTTTGCAGCACAGTAGCCGACATCCGTTGCTTCTCCTGCGAGTAAATGACGAATATGAGACGTACCCTCGAGTTTAGGCTTCGAGGCTTCTTTTTTATCGCTCAACGAGCATGGAAGAAGGTGTTCCATTATACTCTCTTTAATACAAATCTTGACGATTTTTGATTGGAAAACAGTTAATAAAAGAGAAATAAACCCCAAAAGCATCAACTCTACACACAAGATAACAAAGATTACTTTGCATATAACCAAAATGAATAATATATATTATACAGAGTAAGGATAAGATACAAATAACTCTTAATGTGAGAATATATGTACAAATAAGTAGAGCGATAGAGAAATTAAGCTAACACTAAAGTAATTAATTTATTCTACAGTTTTTAAACTAGAAAAATTATTACTGGACTTTATTTTTTGTGATGTAATTACTCGATCTAATTCAAAACGGATGAATAATACTGTAATAATCATGCATTCTAGTTATTTTTATGTTTAGTATGTTAGATTCGTTATATAAATACCTTCTTTGATCTTTTGTAAGGCTTCAAAGAGTGGCTTTTGACCCTTCTTCTTTAATTTCTGAAAATAGAAAGGGTTCAACAAGAACTTAACTTTATAGCACCAAATAATGCATTGATTATCAAAGAAAATGGAAAATTAAAAACAAACAAGCAAACCTTGCCGGTAAAATGGAGTACGCGTTCGGCTGCAAGAGAGATCCCGACGATAATTGTACAGACAACGGCAACAACCCATGTAGGCGTAAATTCTAACGAGTTGCCTTCTCCACCACCCGCCATGGACTCAGTTCAATAGGTCTACACAAACTTACAGATTTGGCATGTGGATATATAGTAATAACGTGTTATTGTATGTATATATATAGTGTTTATCTGCAACAACTTAAGTTTAGCTCATCACTGCCACTTGACCCTTAATATTTCACTAATGTGACAAAGAACAGTTCATACGTCGCTATTCATTTCATGTCACTTTGGTCTTTTTAAAATACCAACCAGCATATATCATTATTAACAAAAGGGATAATTAAATAGATATCTTACAAACTTTTTAAATCTTATATATTTTTTAACGACCAATAAATTATTCAAATGACTTATTGCCTAAAATCACCAGGTCGGGATGCACTTGCCTTTCGATAAGAAGAAAACCCTCACCTGAGGCCACATATATACCATGATACATTAGAAGGCTCCACGCAGAAGCCAGTTTTTGCGAGAACAGAAATAGTATAAATATATCTTTCAATTTCAATTAAAAGAAATAAAATATAACATAATATAGAAAATATATGGTTGAAATGCAATGCTTATTCATCTAATGCTTATTCATCTAATTTTCTAGCATTTTTAAAATTAAATAAACAAAAATCGTTTATTTATAATATTCATTGACTAAGTCATGTGTAGCTTGTAGGTATATTTCCTACACATAACATTCACATATGTAGGCAAACATATGAAATTGAGAAATAAAATATTAACAAATTAGTTTAATGGATTTTTTGTTAGGAAACATTGAAATGTGTATTAAATATTAAAAGTGCTAAACTATGATCCGCTGATGGAAAACGCATCAACAATTTAGGTATGTTCTTATTGTTCTCGTAACAATTTAGTCTACTGTAATGCAAATCTCCTTAATTATATGTGTGCATGTATGTAATTTTTGTACAAAGACTTATTTATGTAGAAAAGTAAGCCTTCATATATGATTACTATGTTATATAATTATATATCATGTTATATTATCATGTACACATGTTTTGTAGTTATGTATCACAGATCAGGTTATATAATCACGTATCAACTAGTAGATATACGCATGATGAGAAAAAAGAGTTGAAATGATATATTTATTAAAAGTTTCAATAAACGGATATAAAAACTTCTGATGAGAAAGGAGGGTAAAAATCTTGTTTTGCAATTGTGATGTTCGTAATGTACATATATAACTTGACTCGTAGCTTGACCTATTTTAATCATGGTTGCGGAAATTGCTAGGCGTTGGCAACTCAGTCGATTGGGGAGTTGTGAGTATTCGATATTAATCAGGGAGTACTCGGGGATGACTCACCTAGTATTTGGTTTAGGCAGGCGGGGAATACTCGGGAATGACTCGTAGACTAATCAACGTCTAGACGCAATTTTTTCAACCATGATTTTAATTAATATTTTTGGCATAAAGACGCTATAATTTCGGTTTATATATTAGGTGGATTGCAATATTGTAGCGTTTATTAGGGGAGGGACTCACTAAGGTTGGAACTTGGACCGGATCAAACAATTCTGTACTTCTCTTGAAAATTGTATGTTACTTATACTGTTAAATTCAGTAATGGATTTCAAAAACTTTTTTATGAGGAATGATAGAGAACTTAACATTAATTTTAATGGGGGCGATTAGAGTTTTTGCATACAAATAACATTCTGAAAAATTAAGATGTTCGACGCCCCGTCCTAGCCAGGTGTGTCACTTATTTGATTGACTTGGTATTTTTTTTTCTATTTTTTTGAAAGTCGATGCCTTTAAAAAATTGATGAAAAATAAAATCAAAATTATCATGTAATGAAGTGGTCATTCGTTAACCATTCAGAGCAATATTTTTTTATGTCTTCTTATTACTCGACATTTTATATAGACATTTTAAGAAGCCAACGGAAGTACGATTCAATCCTTGTAAAAAAGTTTTTTTTTTTCTTTTGCCCAATTCAAATTGGAAAACAAAATCCGTTAACTCGACTATGTAAAAAGTTGGACTCAAAAGTTACATCCACATGAGTAAAATTTTCTTGATACATCTTATGAAAACATACAAACAAGGCTAGTTTACAACACGCACTCGTGATCAAAATAAAAATGATCACAGTTCGCCACTACGAGCATTCCATTTGGAATCTCTATTTCCATCTTGGAAAATTATAACCCGGATAAAATTTCGCGATCCATCTTAAGAAAACGTACAAACAACGTAAGTAAGTTTTCATCAGTTTTTCCATCTCATCATTTTCCCCGTAGAGGTAGGTCTTCATCAGGGGTCAGCGTTGAGTCCGTTTCTTTTTGCAGTAGCTTTGGATGAGTTGTCAAAGTCGATTCAGGGGGCGCTTCCGTGGTGCATGATGTTCGCAGACGATATTGTCTTAATTGTTGAGAGAAAACGAGATCTAAACATGAGGCTAGAGGAGTGGCGAACAACCTTAGAGACAAAAGGTTTAAAAATTAGTCGCTCTAAGACGAAGTACCTACACTGTGATTTTGGTGGGGTAAATGACAATGAAGACGCACAGATCACCATTGAAGGGCAGGTGGTTCCGTAGGTAACGAAGTTCAAGTATCTAGGATCATTTGTTCAGAGCAATGGGGAATTAGACAGTGATGTGACCCATCGAGTTCAGGTAGGATGGTGTAGATGGAAAGCAGCCACAGGTATATTGTGCGACAAGAATTTGCCAACTAAACTAAAGGGAAAATTTTATAGGGTCGCAGTTAAAAGACCTGCAATGCTATATGGAACAGGTTGCTGGGCCATCAAGAAGGCACAGGTGCGGAAGATGGAGGTAGCATAAATGAGAATGCTACGCTGGATGTGTGGGTACACAAGGTTAGACCAAATAAGAAACATTGTGTGTCGGGAGAGATTAGGAGTAGCGAACATATCGGACAAGATAAGAGAGTGGAGATTGAGATAGTTTGGACATGTGAAGAGAAGACAGACGACGAATCATGTTAGATCCGTAGAAAACATTACTATAAAGGGGATGAGGGGTAGAGGACGGCCTAAATTGACTTGAGATGAGAAGATTAGATATGATCTGATAGACCTAAACCTCTCAGGGGACATGGTTGAGGATATGAATTTTTGAAGAAGTAGAATTAAAGTTAACGGTTTTTAGGAAGAAATGAACACTTTAGGGCATCTATTTACCTTACTCTGGTCACACACAATAATGGTGTTTTCTTTCCATACACATTATTATTATTATTATTATTATTATTGTATTTACTGTTGGACTTTGATTTCCATATATTGCCCCGGACATATGTATTCTAGAGCTGATGGTCTCTTTGGAAGCCACCTCTTTATCCATATGGATAGAGGTATGGTGTGCCTACATCCCACCCTCCCCAGCCCCTACTTATAGTTTTGCCGTTGATGGAATTTCACTGGATATGATGAATTAATATCATTTCTATATATTTATGTTTGAATTTTTATTTAACCTCATTTTTTTTATCTCACTTACATACATTTTTTTTTCTTCTACTCTTACATAATATTTATGGAGATTGATGAATAGAGAATCTTTGTATTCATAAAATCACTATCATAAAAAGCTAAATTTATAAGATGAAGATAGAGATAAAGACCAAGACCTAAATGTAGATGAAAAAATAAAGAAAATCTCTAAATTTAGAGATTGAGATAATAGAGAGACCTCATTGTGAATGATCACATGTCTTTCTATCTTTATATTTTTTTCTTTATTCTTTCTTTTTTTTTCTTTTATATTTGAAATACAAACTGAAATACCTAAAGCACAAACTGAAATGTTTACCGTGCAATATTTAAATTTTTGAGATGTGAATAATGAATCACAATATATAAATATTTACTATAGTAAAATCTTTAAAATATAGAGATAGAGATGAAATTAGAGATTCAGATTCATATATGACCGTTTAATATGAAGAAAGAAGTAGAGATCGACTTGAGTGTAATGCCATGTCACGGTGATCCATTTCAAAATATCAATCACATCATTAACAATAATAAAATTGTTATAAGCGTGTCATTCTTTAGTTTAAAATTGCAACTAATATGGTCCAGAAAAGTTTAGAAAAAAGATTATTCTATAAATATATTTTTTTGACGAATAATTTACTTGGTGAATTTGAATCTTTCAATGATTATATATTACCGATCAAAGTGTGAATGCAATTGCTGATGGTCCTTTATTTCAGAGTTGACTTGACTCAAGACACGAAGTTGTGAACATAGATACACGTGTGAATGTGATGACAAAATTAGAGATTAAACGGTCAATTTACTTGTTATAATTTTGAACGGTTATTTGGATCAGAGCAGTTCAGTTATCTTCATTCTATCTTAAGAAGGAAATCCACAAATTTTCTTGATAGATATGAAAATAAAAGGTATTTAAATGTTGTTGAGCTCTAAACATAGTCGCATAGAGCTCGAAAGAGCCAAGTCTGAGCTCAAGAATTTTCAATTTTTTTTTCAAATGATTTTTTTTTATATAAATCTTTCTTTTCAAATAAAAGGATCCATTACAATAAAGGCAGGTAAGCGGGCAATAAGCTGCGCCGCCACCCCCTTTTGAATGACAAAACCGATCCTACTGAAAATAAAATTATCGTTCTTTGGCGTCGTTGAGTTACTGTGCACGACCCGCTGAACTCTTTTTAGAAACGTAGCAGCATCGGGAGCAAGAGACCCAAATGTATCAAAAGCAAAAAGAATGAAGGCGTGTTGATTCTCCACACACACCTTCTCGTGCTTAGCAATTTTTCTTGCTTCTGCCTTTAACACGGCCTGCCTAGCAACAAACCCGATGTCCCTAAGCCCGACAAGAGGGAACACCCCAGTAAGGTCCACACAAACATGCTTCCCCCCGGCCCATCCAAACACAAGAAATTCACAGGAGCCTCTTTTCTTGCCGAGATTCCCGCTCGTTTTAACACGTTAAAAAGGACATCCCTGACCAAATCATGTCTATATTTAAATTCCGGGAGTTCTTTGCAATGAACCGCATGTTCACCAAAATTGTCTAAACACGCCTTACGACAAACCGGGCAGGGCTCATCAACTGGGAACAGGGGGATTATTAACCGATATTTAAGAATGGCTCGGAATTCCACTGCTGACATGTGTTGTCCTAACCCTTCGATGGGGGTTGTTGGGTTTTAACAAGATTATCTATGACAAACTGAAATTTTTTTTCTTACTCTTTCAGACACTCATCACGACTTGACTCAAATTTTCGGGACGAAAATTCTTTAACATGGGAATGATGTGACAATCGTCAATTTCAGGTTAACTCCGTTAACTCGACTCCGTCAATTCAAACTTAAGATCACTGAATCTATAACACACACTTCATTACATTTAAACTAGGGTTTAAATGACGCTTAACACTTACTACATGTGTAGTCTTTCGGGATTTGCACCGAAACGCAAACGAGTTGACGCAAACGATTGAGGATTAAACGAAAAACGTCAACATAATAATTATGTGATAATTATGTGTTAACATATGTGTTACTTGATTATATTGTGTGTAATGCTAGACAAGAAACAAGAACTAAGTTAGTTAAGTTAGAAAAACAACAATTGAAAGTGGAGGGACTTGAGTGTAACTTGTATGTCTATAAATATAACGTTAATCACTTAACCCTAACTTATTATTCTCTTTCTCTCCAAAACCGATCGGAAACCCCACCCTTTGCTCCCTTGGCTGCCGTCCATCAATACACACACATACAACATCAAATCAAGTGTTTGATTGAAGAACTAGGTGCTAGGAAGGTATAATTGATCATCCTTTACATTCTTGTTGCTTGATTTTGATGTTTAAAGGGTTAATTGAAAACCCTAGATGAGCCGATTTCATGTATGTATAAAGTTAACATGATTGTTGTTGATTGATAATGATTTGATAACTAGATTGAATCTTGTTGCATGTAAATTGTTGTGTCTTTGATTGGAGTTCAAACACAAACCCTAATCAAGTATGTAATATATAATTGATGTGCATGGATGGTGTTTATGGAGTCTAGAGGGTTATATGAGTGCATGATAGTTCATAGATTGTTATTATGAGGAGTTTGGATGCAAACAGTTTCTGGACAGAATGTGTATATGATGTTTAAGTGACTGTAACGAAGTGTAAACGTGAAAATTGGTTAAGATTATTGGTACTGCAGTAAACTAGGTTGAGTCTAGTTTCTATAAAGTATAAATTTGTAATTTTTGGACAAGTAGAAGTTAACTTTTATGATTTTACAAAAACGTTGTGCAAAGCTGAGCTGTTAGACCTGCTGTTAGGTTGTTTTGTAAATATTATATCTCATGAACTACGAGACCAATTGGGTTGGTTCCACTTCTGGAAGTTGACTCATTGAGTTAGGAACCTAACCCAAGTGGCCTTGCATTTATTGAATTTTTCGTTTAACGGGAATTGCAAATAACATTTTGTTGCGCATGAATTTGACTGTTATGAGTGTTGCTGTAATGATTTGATGATTGTGAGAAAACTATGAGGAATAAAAATGTAATAAAATATGTTCTGGAAACCTAAGACATATGTGCTTCTGTGATGATTTTTGGTAAATTAATTGAGATGCTATGATCGGTGAAATAGTACAATCTTTCTAGTAGGATTTCTGTCTCGGTGAAACTAGCTGCTGAGTTGTGTAAAAAAATGCATGAAATATGATACTTGTTATATAATTGTTATGTTTTGACCAAAATACCCTTGCGGGGAATAATTGCTAATTGATTGCCATGATTTGACCAAATTGCCCTTATGGGGAATAATGGCTAGTTAATTGTTATTTGTTGACCAAAATGCCCTTACGGGGAATAATTGCTAGTGACGTACGTTATGAATACATGACACGTATATGATTGCTTACACATGTAATGTGTCACAAAAACACTTGTTTAAGTCGCACACGATTCACAAACGAAACACGAAACATGTTATGTGCATAGGTATTATGTGCCGGGTCTAGAGACTCGATAATATTCCGACACTTAGAAAAATCTCTTTGTTGTTTTAGAACGTTAGAGAGAGTTTTTCGGTGACGCGCATCTTGGTGATTTATTTTGGGAAATTCTTCGCAAACAGTGAGTTTCACTTTCCCCTCTTTAAACTGTTTTCAAACGCTTTTCACTTGGGGGAGATAACATACTCCACAACGCATTTAAGATTTTGTTATAAATTATATATCACTTGTAAAGGCTAAGTGGCAAACGAAACATTTGAAGTCCTACACATCGAACCGGTTAATATTTTGAATAGCGAGTCACTGTTGAGTAGTACTACTGGGTTTGACAAACCCCACCCAACGCTAAACTCGACTGGAGGTCGAGCGGGTGTAATTTTGGCTAACACGTACCATGGTCTGGAGGACCTGGTGACAAGGCACTTACTAAACGAGTCAGCTTCGGTGTCGAACACTTAGTAATACTTGTTGTATAGACTAGCTACCTATCGATATATAATTTGACATAACACTATCTGGTAACGCAAAACGCCGTAACGTGGTTACGCAAAACGCTTAACGCTTAACGCAAAACGCTGTAACGCTGTAACGCTGAACGCAAACGCTAAACGATTTATTTTTATATAACTTGTGAACTCACCAACCTTGTGTTGACACTTTTAGTATGTTATTCTCAGGTAGCCGAGGCGGGCGCGCGGTTTAGGAACATGCATTGATTGAAAACGCTTTTGTCCTGCAAACTTATTTTTAACGGTTATCTTTGGTTTTAAGCCGTCCTGCGTGACGCAACTTTTGATTAAAGATTTTTTTACGCTTCCGCATTTAATTACTCGTAAACGTTTTCATGGCTTTGAAACTTTATTTTATGGTTTGATTATAACTGATGATTCCGATCCTGCCAGTTCACACCCTCTGACGGTAAAACTCCGTTAGTGGATTTTGAGGGTGTGACATTATCAAAGTCCATATAACCCATTATATAGAAAAACGTAGCGGAAATAATTAATTTTAAATTTTGTTTACCAATACATATAAAACCCGTTTTATATAAAACCCAATGCCCGGATCCATATACGAATATTCATGCTATCAAAACAACCATAGCGTGTTTAGCATTCTACCTTCAAGTCCGAAAGAAGAGGATGAATGAGATTGAACGGCTAGAATCCAAAGAAGGAGTCCTCAAGCTTGTATACCCGACAATCTCCAACAAACACCTAGGTTGCTAGGATCCAACACTTGCAAGAACACCCTTGTTCTTCTTCTTCTTCTCGGTTCCGAAATGAAGAGAAGAGAGAGAGAGCAATGTGTGTGTAAGAGAGTATGGTTGTTTTTCTCTAAGAAAAGTGATCTCCCAATAAACAACCATGCATGCTTTGAAATAACAAAAAGGAGGAGAGAGAAGAGGGGGGAATTTTCCCACCAAATTTCAAATCCACTTTTTATTTCTTGCAAATATTACTTATAATATTTATGTTATAAAACATATCATAAGTAATATGCAATATGTTATTTAACCAATTTAAATAACATCTCTCAAAATATAAATTATCCATATAATTTATTTAACACACAAATGCAAATATTTAGAAAACCTTTTTCAAATATTATAAGTGTTGATATTTATTAATTAGATCATATCTAATAATAAATATCGTGGCGTTTGTCTAGCTTGTTATTGGGTATGACCCGACTTGGATCAATACGTACTAGCCACATCAACTCTAATATGTGTCTTGGGCAGATCGATTCCAACAGGGGTGACAATCAAAAAGTCTTGAGCATGAGGAGCCTGAAGACATTCTAATACTGCTCTCTGACGAGAGGACATGCCAAACTTTTCTCCCAAACTTTGGACGGTTTTACTATAAAGGGCACTCGCCAAAGCATTTTTGGGCTTTAGGGGGGGCGGTGTCCTTATTAGCGAACCCGCCAAGATCAAGATCGGGAATAGAGTTATACAAATAATCCATTGCACACCCAAAATCAGAATCTAACCCATCAACACAACAATCACGCAAAATGTGGTCCTGTAACTTCCAAGATTGTGCTCTCAAGGCTACGAAAGCATAGGTAGACTTGACTTATTTAAACACGCTAAACTTTCGCTTAGTAAGACTTGACTTATTTACACTCGTACAATGTTTCTTATAAACGTGACAAATCGATACAACCGGTGCCTTTCACAAACAATTAAATCCTAGCGACGTCAACACTAAACACCAGATTCTTGCTCACTAAAGACGGATTCACATGGCACCCGTTTGTAAAATTGAAGTGTCACAAGAATTTCAAGTTAGATAATTAAGGAGCATGATGTGAATAGTATTTGAACGATTCTAGTGTCATATAATATTGAAGTCGTCTCTGTTTACTCTATAGATTTTACACATATAATAATTCATTCAGATTAAGAGTTATTTTTATATATATTCCCCTTCATTCCTCCTATAAAAAAATGTTTAAAGTAAAACTTATCTTCTAGTTTTCTTATACATGACCTTTATTATGATTAAGACTTGGACCTAAATCAAATGAATATGATATTTACATAGGCTTGTTCAACGGATAACAACTCTCTTCTTAGGGGCACATCCGGGGACGTATTATTCTCATCAAAATGGCCGGAGTTAATCCTCTGTATATGTTGATAATGTTAGTTAATAGGATTGATTAGGTGGCAGTTAAAAAAACATGAGAATCATATAATGCAATAAGGGTGTAAACTAGTTGAATCGCTCATAAGGTACTTGACATCAACTTGTTAAAAGCTTGAACCTAGCCGAAGTTAAACAAACCCAATTCCAAGCTGGAACTTATATTAGAAAGCATTTAATAAAGAGATCCAGATCACAAGTGTGAGCTTCACATGTTAAGATTAATTAGATTGCCGAGCCTAAACTTTCTTATAATAAAAATAATTACTATACATAAAGTTATGATAAAAACAATTGAATAAAATACTATAACATATATATAAATAGTTATATATAAATATACACACAGATAAATACAGTGCAACCACATCCGAGCTTGAGCTTAAGTTTAAAAAACTACTCACGAGCCAAATTCAAAATTTCGAAATATAGCTACAAACAAGTTGGGCTCAAGTTAAAAGAGCCAAGTTGAAGTTTAGTCGAGCTAGGGCTCGAATCGGCTTGTTTACGTCACCAAAGACATTTATAACTAATGTTTGGAAGATATAACGAGAGAAATAAAAGTATAACTAAACATTTACATAATCTCATTATTTATCATAGTTAAACAATTAATCATAAATCACAACCAAAGGTAGGAATAAAAGACCCTAAACCGGTTCCTACCCGACCCAACCGCGGGTACGAACCGGGTTTTGGTTCCTGAAAATACCCAAATCCGACCCGGACCAGCCGGAAGCGGTTCCGCCTTTACCCAGTCAAAACCTGGAAAACCTAATCAAATACCCGAAACCGATTTCTACCTGACTCAGCTCTTAACTTTTACTGATCATACTCGAAACCGGTTTATACCATCGGTTCCGATTCCTGAAAATACTTAATTTGTGCACTCTATACTAGAGGTGCACAAATCGGGTTTTCTAAATACCCGGGTTCGGGTATAGAACCGGGTTTGGGTATGACCGGGTATTGGTAATAATTGGGTAGGGTTCGGGTCGGGTATTGTCTCTAAAAATCATACCCTATGCATCGGGTTCGGGTCGGGTATAGAACCGGGCATTCTAAAACCGGGTATTTGAATACCCTATTATCGGGTATTGAAAAAACTCTATTTACGGGGTTTTTCGGGTTTTTTTTCCAGTATTTTTTTATATAGATTGGATTTTTTAAAAGTTTACACTTTTTAGGGGTATTATTCAGGTATTTTTAAGGTATTTTCCGGGTATACATCGGGTATTTAAAATACCCGGTTTCGGGTATTGGAAAACCTCGGTTCTGGGTTTGGGTATTACCGGGTACAAATCGGGTTTTCGGGTATTACCGGGTACAAATCAGGTCCGGTTCGGGTTCGGGTATTAAAAATCCGGGTATTAGAAAAACCGGTTCCGAATATTTATTTCGGGTCCGGTTCCGGGTTAGGGTTTTTTTTTGCACCTCTACTGTATACAACCTTACTATTTTTGTTCTAAAAGCTTTTTTAGTAAGCCCATAACAACCTGACAAATGTACAGGCCCAACCAATTACCAAATGGGCCCACTGACACACCACACAGTGTCCCCCCAAGATCCCCGGAAATAAAACCTAAAGCCCAATGAAAAGTGGACCAATAATAATAATCATCAACAACAACAATAATAATATTAAATAAATCATACAGAAAATGAGTGGAAGATAGCAACGATTGCAATCGACAAGAAAAACACATATTCAAATACCCAATTGTCTACTCTTTTCGATTATTTATATAGCAACCCATTTCGGATTCATTGAAGGGTTTTTAAGATCAGTGAGTATTAATTATACCCAGTTGATCAGAAGTCAAAATCATGGAGGAAATTGGGTTTTTGGGTATGGGTATAATGGGCAAAGCTATGGCTATGAACTTGCTTCGTCATGGGTTTAAGGTCTCTGTTTGGAATCGAACTCTTTCTAAGGTATGTTTGATTGTTAAATTTATGTTTTTGATGATTGATTGTTTAGTATTGGATTATTTTGGTTTAGGGTTTTGTTTCTATTTATAGGTTAGTGTTTGGATATATGTTTTCTTGAATCTTGATTTATCTTGATAATTTTAAGTTAATGGGTATGATTGGTTATGTCATTTTAGAGTGTGATTATTTGAAAATTAGAATAAAAAAGGATAGATTTGACTTGTGGTCAAAACCATCTACACATTTTGACTTTTTTAAAGTCAATCTTCAACCTCAAAAGTTGCAAATTTTAAAAGCTTCATACATTTATTTAGCTTTTCCAAATTTATTTATCTCTAGTTTACAAGAATGGAATAACTTTGTTATTATTATTATTATTTATTTATTTCTGCAGTGTGATGAGCTAAAAGAGCATGGTGCTTCTGTAGGGGAAACTCCTGCAGCAGTAATTAAGAAATGCAAATACACTATCGGGATGTTATCAGATCCCGCTGCAGCTCTTTCAGTTAGTATATTTTATTAATCATATTATTGTTTTTATAAACCATTTAATGTTCAATATATCAATTTGTTATTAATCTCATATTTGTATATTAGGTTGTATTTGATAAAGACGGGATTCTTGAGGAAATTGGCAGTGGAAAAGGTTACATTGACATGTCAACTGTCGATGCTGAAACTTCCTCAAAGATTAGCGAGGTTTAAGTTGCATATTTTAAAATCTGGTGAACTATTAATCCAGTTTTGCCACGTGTAATAGGTAGTTTGGTAATTTCAGGCAGTAAAAAATAAAGGAGGGTCTTTTCTTGAAGCTCCGGTCTCGGGTAGCAAAAAACCAGCTGAAGACGGGCAGCTAGTTATTCTTTCTGCCGGGGATAAGGTAAGTTTTAGGATCGATAAAACGGGCCGGGTTGATCCTTTTTTTTTATTTACAGTTATGTGTATTATAAATTGTAAATATGTTAAATATGATTACATACACCATTACTAGAATAATGATCTAGTTTTTTTAAACAACAATTTAGGATGCTTTGAAGAATCGAATTTTTGACTTTTAAAATCGTTTGACCCGTTTTATTTTTTAGTTTTTCTGATTTTACCCGTTTTGTTAGAAATAAAAGGCCCATTTTTACATTAATGAGTTGAAATATCCCATTTAAGAATCATTTAAAAATTAGAGCACTGATTAATTGAACTTGTAACTATAGTTAGGCCTGTAAATGAACCGAATGTTCAGTGAACCATTCGGTGGGAAGCTCGTTTATGTTTTTTATTTACTGAATGAACGAACACGAAAAAAAAAATTTGTTCATTAGTTAAACGAGCAAACATGAACACATGTCTCGTTCGCTCGTCTATGTTCATTAGCTTATGTTCGTCTGTTTATGTATTCATATTAATTGTTAGGCCCATTAGAATTTAGTCTTGTTTTATTGCATTAAAATAACACTTGTTGCAATTTAGTCTAGTTTTATTCGTTCGTTAATGTTCGTTTACATTTGTGAACTGTTTGTTTATACTATTAACGAACGAACTTGAACACACTAATTTTCTTAACGAATGAACAAGAAACCCATCCGTTTAACTGTTCGCGTTCGATCGTTTATTCGGTTAATGTTAAATGAGCGAACACGAGCATGCCCTGTTCATATTCGGTTGGCTCTTTTACATGCCTACTTGTAGTTTAAGGATGACTTCATTTGATCTTCTTTTATAAAAATATCAACTTTAGATTCATATATTTTATAATTTTAATTTTTTATATTTATCCAATATCTTTTGTGCGCGCGTGGTTTAGGGACTATATGATGAAATTCTTCCTGCATTCGACGTTTTGGGTAAGAAGTCATTTTTCTTGGGAGAAGTTGGAAACGGAGCAAAAATGAAACTTGTTGTCAACATGGTTATGGGCAGGTATCCGATTATTATTCTAAATGTAATTATGTAAATTACCTAACTATCCTTAGATTCAATAAACTGATTACTTGTATTGGTTTTGTGTTTTTGTGCAGTATGATGAATGCTTTCTCAGAGGGCCTTGTACTTGCTGACAAAAGTGGACTTAGCCCCAAAACTCTTCTAGATGTCTTGGTAAGATATTCATTATTTTTTAAATTAAAAAATAAATGTAAAACATTAAACCCCTAATATATATATTTGTTGCAGGATCTTGGTGCAATTGCTAACCCTATGTTCAAAATGAAAGGACCTTCAATGATTCAAAATAATTACAGCCCAGCATTCCCATTAAAACATCAACAAAAGGATATGAGACTGGCTCTTGCCCTTGGTGATGAGAATGCCGTGTCAATGCCGATTGCAGCTGCCGCCAATGAGGTAAACCGCTCACCGCCTCTCTTCTGCCATGTATATGCTTATCAAAATAGAGCTCAGAAAGCTCAAAAAGAATCCAAGTTTATATATAATCTTGCATAATGAAAAGGCGTTTTTATGTCGAACCAAGCTGACCTTGCCTGTTTTTTTACCTGTACTAAACCGAAATACCCAAACAGCAACTGGCATAACCGACGTGACCGAACCCGATAAAAAAACTTGCAGTTTGGTTTTTTTTTTTTTTTTTTTCAAAACTGGTTTTTCAATTTGATTTCGGCTTTGTTATCAATCAAAAATTGAAACAAAAAACAATTTTAAGTAATCATAATTCATAAGAAGTTAAAAAATGGTGTTAGCTAACACAAAATTTAGGCCCAAAGTTTTGGGCTTCGGCCCAAAATTTTCAATCCCAAATGATAAAAATGAAATAAAACCGAAACTATTGTGAAAAGCCAATACCAAAATTGAACAATTTTTTTAAAAATCCAAGGTTTTTAATTCAGCTTAGCCCAAAACCGATGCATGCACACCCCTGCATCTCTACACTTCATAACTCATTTTTATTTATACATTTAATTATTTTAACTTGTACTAAAATGCAGGCATTCAAGAAGGCTAGAAGCAATGGATTAGGAGATCTTGATTTTTCAGCTGTTTTTGAGGTCTTCAAGGTGACTGAACCCTCAACTTGAGGATCAGTATCTTGAAGGAAGTTAGCCATTTTCACATGCTTCAAATCTTCCTTTCGCTAGTTTCGACGTGTAATGTGTGGATGACGAATAACGGTTGTACTTTGTTTTATTTTGGTTATGACTATATTCGGATTAATTAAAACAAAATCTACAAATGCTTTTTATTAATAGAACAAGTGATAACATGCATCTTCTTAGCTAGTCATTTTATCATTACATGCTCACCTAGACTCTCTCTCTCTCTCTCATTTATTTAAGGCCTATTTACCTTTATAAAATAAATAAATTTACTATTTATTATACTTTTGGGAAACAATATGATATAAAGGGGATACTGTTTACAAAACAAGTTATAATAAAATGCATATTATTCTTTTAACATAAACTTAACAGAAAGCAGCAAGTTTTAGATTTTTACAAAGCACATTTAAACTGTTTAGAGTTATTTCGAGTTTTGTAATGTTTGACACAGTTATCTTAAAAAAAATTGATATTTTGTTGAGTCAAGATACAATTGTCAGACAATTCATTGTGTATTATCAATGACAATCGTCAACAGTGGTGATGAGAGATGGTTGTTGTGAATGACACGGTCAAGGTACGGAAACAAGTCATTTTCATACAAAATTTGTGTTCTCGGAAAAATGTTATAAAGCTATTATAAAAAAAAGTTATGTTAGAAGACTTGATTGTAAAAAGCATATTTAAATTTTGTAACAAAGTAAAGTTTTTTGTCCAAATTATAAGGAAATGATAAAATCATTGTTAACAAAAACACAACACTTTTCTTACCACCTGCTTGCTATGCTAGTACAGTTGACCACATGATTCTTTGGTAACAAATAATCAAATATGAGACATCCAAAGCACCACTTCATAAATAAAACCATATGTATAATCATAACAAAATACTTCAAAAACAAATGTTTGAAGGCCAACCTAACCAACCAGTTTCGACCCTAAGTTTCCATTTTGACCCGTTTCGACCCAAAGTTTCCACTTCAAAAAAACCCAGCTTTGCATCATACATGATTCTGAAATGTGATGTTTTACTTCTTTTTTTGGGATTTGAAGACATTTTCCTTGTAGTATTTGAGTTCTGCTATGCTTTCTTTTATGTCATCCATCGCCCTGTGATTTTTCTCCTTCTTTGGAGCTCTCTTTTTATCTGTACATAATAAAACATTAAAAGAAAGGCGCCAACATTAAAGATATATAAAGAGCTTGAAATATAAACAAAATAAAGAGAGGTAAAAGGTTAATTATAAAGCAATAAATGATAACAAAAAGCTTGTTTTTTTCTTACACTAACGAATATACCAACACTTACATCGACATGTAATATTGATTTAACAAATAGCGTAACACCGACTACTGACTAGTTTATTGCCTAAGCTATTATGTTAATAGCTATGGATACCATTTCTTGTAACCAACTGTAATAAGTCCATGCAAATGCAAGTAAATAATTAGTTATAAACAAATAATGAGAAGCTCACACACCTTTTGGGAACCAACGGGCGCATAATGCGTTAATGCTGCTAACATCAACAATTACATGAGAGAATAGACTAGCCAAATCAGGCATGTATTTCTGCAACACAAATTAAAAAAAATAAATAAAAAATCATTAACTTTATTTAACTTGAGTAAATAACTAACAAAAGAATTACACATCTAGTAGAAGTGGCAATTTTGGCCTATTTGCTTATGATTGAGTCAAATACTCAAATCAAGTCATATATAAAAATGGGCCAAAAAGAGTTAAGCGGGTCAAAAGTCACCAAAAGTGATTCAAACAATTAGATTATTATTAAGATAATATAACTTTGTAAGTTTGTATACATATTTAACAGAGTAATTTCTTACTATAAACACGCCACGCCTGTTCTTTTACCTTCAAGAACATAAAATCAACATAAACCGAATTTCCTGCAAGCATAGGAGTGTATGTGCCCACATGTTTCTTAACAAACTCAATAACCTACACAAATTGACATATTTTTGATTGTCAAGAAACAGAAAAAATTCAATAATTTCAGCGAAGGATAAAGTATCGAAAATGAAGTTTGAAGTACTTGTTGTTCAGCTTCTTTTTCACTAATGGTACTTTGGATGACCTTTTCTGTCAAACCTACAATTCATACAACTCGTTAACCCAAAATGTTTTTTACTGAAAATCAAAATATTATATTATTTCAAAATAAACAGACTTGATGCTACTTACCACTTGCTGCGTGATGATGCTGACACCATTCTCCCATTTCATCGAGACACTTTTTTGGTTGATGAATAACCAAGTCAGGACCCTGATCCAACTTAATATTATATTCAAATCCTATACACAAAAGTAACAAAATTATAATGATATTAACCGTGTATAACTTACCTCTACAGATTTATTCAACTTTCCATCTGTGATTATACAAGCAATTTCCAGTATTCTATCTACTTCAATATTCAATCCTGCACATACAAATATGGTCAATGGTCAACTACCCATTTGGTCAACTTAACTTGTCTTTCAAAAAAAGTCAAAATTACATACCAGTCATTTCCAAGTCGATCCACACAAGAGGCAACCTGTAATCTCCTTCTAACACGATTTTATTGCTATCGGTTTCTTTCTTAGAGTCACCTGCATCACAAAACAAAATGTGCAGATAAGTAACTACATCTTTGCTTATTGCAACAATATTAAATACTATCAAAAGTTTTAACAAGTTATGTTATACCATTGGCTTTCTCTTTTTTGTTAGCAGAACTGGTTGTCTCTATTTTATCATCTTCAACATCCATTTCTAGCAATGAAAAGGCATTTGAGAGGTGGTCCATAGTTTTATTTGATGCTGTTTTTGGTTTTTTAACCATTAAGATCCTACGATAGCAAACTGAGTGAGTTTCTGGTAAAATAATCATAATAATGAAAATATATAAAACTATACACTATTCTTTAACCAGATAAATATAGTTTCTAAAACCATGAATAAGAACATAAATGTAACATGACACATGTTCCTGGTGTGTTATCATGCTGTTTTGCAGTACAAACTGAAAAACTGTACCATAGAGGTTTAAATTTCATGAATGAATTAGTCAAACTAATAACTATAATAACATCTTCATACAGTTGAAAGTCGGGTCAGGTATAATCTTCGTGCAAAATCCACCTAAATCATTTTATTTAATGAATTAAATTACTATTAATATAACATTGTAAATCATATTTGACACAATAATTGTTCCTACTTTTAAGCTTTCTTCTTTCAAAATTGCTAGAAAAATTAACCATTTGAGACGGATTATTGCATACTAATTACTAAACGTAATTAGCACCAATATTGAGGTTGATAAGCATAATGAAAACAAGACCAATATAATAACAATTAAAGGCACAAAGAGTGAATAGAAAGTAGGGATGTGCATGAAACCCAAGAAAACATAACCGAAACAAAAGCCGGTGGTTTAGTTTTATGTTTTTGTAAAAACCGAACTTACTATTCGTTTTTTGGTTTTGCATGTAATAATAACCGAAAAACCCGAACCGAACCGAATTTATAAATTCATTTTTGTTTTCATTTTTTACAATAATTTAATAAAAATGTAATGAAAATATTTTAGCTCAAATGTATAATAATTAAAAATTTATTAAGTAACAAAATAATTTATGCCCATATTCATTATTTTGGGCCAAATTTTGCTTTCCGACCCAAATTTTCAAACTCAAGTGACAAAACCGTAAAAACTGAAACCATTAATTTTTCAAAATTTCAAAAACCTAACCATGCACACCCCTAAACTAACTATAAAGATTAATATAACTTTGATATAACTATTAACCACTTCTATAAAAAAAAGTAACCCAGGACACATATAGTTACTAAACCCTAATGCCCAAATACAAAACATGACAAATACTAAAAAATATATAAAGATTAATAATTTATATAATAAGAACAATGATTATGAGATTTAAAGATCCGGGTTTGATCTGTAATGTGTATTTCTAGGGTTTTAGCTTATCAGAAACATAATAATCGGAAGCAATTGCAGTTAATTTGATTACATGATAATGAAATTGAATATGGTTACCTTCATACAGCAATCGGAGGTTGAAGATGATGGATTTGTAGCTCCAATGGATTAATTGGAACCACTCTCAATAGTCAAATTTTATTAATAGTTTTAGGGCATAAATGTTATTATGGTTTGATCATTTTTATATATGTCACTTTGGTGTGTTTTTTTAACTTTTAAATCCGGCCACTCGGGTACACGTCATGAACCGTCCGAAAGCCTACTTTAGTAAAATATCTGGTTCACGCATGATCTTTTGTCATAAACGAGACTCATACTGATGATCTCTTTTTTTATAAAAAAAAAGACACTGGAAAACCGTTAGGATAGTGTTATTGTTAAATACGTGTTTAAATAGTGATTGTTATTGTAGGTGTAATTATGAAAATAATAAAATCTAATTAATATATTTATATTATAGTAGAAATTATAACTAGACATATATAAAAACAATTATAGACGTGTTTAACATATATAAAAACAAGATAAGTCACTGATGGGCAAGCTCGAGCATTAGAAATAAAGTTTGAACAATTTGAGGTCTAACTCTCATAAGTTAACGAGTGATTTAAGGTGTGACACATTTGGTTGTCTTCCAAATGGTAGCTGTAATGGAGAGAGCTGGTGTGATTAGTTTTAATAGTGCCAATGATACAAATAATAACATGCCCTTATTTAGAAGATGACATTTACATCCAAGGCCATGTGTCGTAACGTCCCTACTCACGCTACCCTCTTTCCTCTCTGTTGCCCCTTTGTCACCCCAATTGTCGCCATTTAACATCCCCAGGGCTACTGCTTGGTGCTTACTTGGAAG
Organism: Bidens hawaiensis; assembly: GCF_021521415.1. Lineage (NCBI taxonomy): Eukaryota > Viridiplantae > Streptophyta > Magnoliopsida > Asterales > Asteraceae > Bidens > Bidens hawaiensis. Next base: position 24,452 of record NW_027499360.1, read on the forward strand.
GTTAGTGTTGTTGAAAAGTTCATTACACATGTTCTAATAAAGAACAATTAGTATAATGATTAACTGTAATTATTGAACAATTAGTTTATTCACTTCATCACAATATACATGCAATAGTCATTAAAAGTTTAAGATGTGAATTTTCATATTCATCCATCAATAATTAATTTAAGATTTCATGATATCAGCTCCTGTATGCATGATTTGGGCTAATAGGTGGGAAAATAGTACATTCCATAAAAATACATGACCCCACATGTAAAATCTATAGGATACATTTGTTAGGCCGAGTGTAGTGGGACGACAATTTATTTTAACAAGGAACACCCCCTAGGCAACAAAGGGGCGATAAAGGGGGGGGGGACGGGAATTTGTCACCAGGTTGTGTGACGATGATGACGTAATGATCAATGATTGGAGGATGGTGTGATTTATAGGCTACATATCGTCCCATTGACCAAGTGTCAAAAATCTCCCTCATTTTGTAGCCCCTTCACTACACATAGCATTAAAGGGGTGTTTGGGATTCCTTATGCAAACTTCTTATAACTTTTCAATAATTTAATAAATTACAAGAATGTAACTTAACTTTTCCTCTCCTATCAAAAACAATCCCAAACATCTTATTCATTTTTAAAAAGTTAATAAGTTATAAGTGGAAAAACAATCCTAAACACCCCTAAGACCGTAGATGTTGTAATGGTTCACACGAAAATTAATAGACCCACGTATAATTTCGTATATTCCTTTCAAGAATACTAAGATTACTTTAGAAGCTTGTTTTCATGGGTCGAGTGTGTATTTTGTCACAAGATCACAAAACTGTAAAAAGTGGGCAACAAAAACACATGATAAATATTTTAGCAACAAGGCTTTCAGATTAGTTAGGCGTGCTCAACTGCTTGTCATCTGTCAACACTTTCGATTATTCACCTTAACATGATGCCATCCAAGTGACTTATTTGGTCATGCCACATAATAAAAGTAACAAATAGTGGTAAACAATTAAATACAAACTCCTACAAAATAAAAATAAAAATATATTAATTGTTCTTTTTTTATTGTATAATTGAAAAACAAGTTATAACTTCTCATACACACAATAAAAGAAAGGCAAAGAATATGGGGTAAAAATAACTTTCTTTTTTAAATATATTGTTTCCTTAAAAAAATTAAGTGTCACTTTAAAAGGGGCCTGTCTAAGAATTATTGAACAAGAAATTAAACAGTTGGAACCCGCCAAAAATAATATTGCTACAATGGCGACTCCAGTCGATGCTCCAGCTCCTTCGCCGATGCCAGAAGTTATTAAACCGCAGAATACCGATTACATGAAGCTTCCATGCCCGGTTCCTTACGATGAGATCCACCGTGAAGCCATCAGTTAGTTTCTTGAATTATATATATTAACTGAATTTGGTGTTGTAATAATTATATGATATGTTTGGTGTATTATGCGGATCAAGAGAAAGTTGATTATGTTTTAGATTTAAGAGTAAAATATTTGTGACTTTTAAATTAATTATTTGTTAGTATATTATAGTATGTGAATATGTGATTGATTGTCTTGATTTCATGTTTTTTCAAAAACCGAATTTCCTGCTTGGTTTCGGTTTGCATGCATTGAAAACAATTAAAATAAAAAAACCGAACTGACTAGTAGAATCCGTAATAACCAAAAAAACTGGCTTTTGTTATTAAATTTATTGCTTAACATTTATTATTTTTGAATGTCAAGTGTGTACCCCAAAAGTTTTAAACCCAAATATATAATAACTAGTTTTTATCTCACATATTACGGGGGTTGTTTTATATTGTTTATTCTTATATTTATTTTTGAATTTATATATTTTTATTGTATAAAAGTTAATAATATACTTATGGTTTGATGATAAATTGTTTCATAAATATATGAGATGTTATAACCCGGTTTAAAAGCTGTATGGTTTTGATGAAACCCAAGACACTATTTTTTTACTATAGAATTGGTTTTTTAATTATAAATAATATTTATGAAAGTTAATAATATACTTATGGTTTGATGAGACCCAAGACCTGTTTATTTTTTTTTTACTATCAAATTGGTTTTTTAATTTAAATAATATATATATCTTTTTTAAAATAAATAAGATATTAACTTTAATTATATCCTATTTTATAGGATTTTTACATTAATAATTTGGTGAAAATAATTTTTAATTTAATGAGATGTTATAACCTGTTTAAGGAATATATGGATTTGGTAAGACCCATACCCATGAATTCGGGTCAAATGCATGAGAAGCCTCCATTTAAAAATCAAGCAAATCTGGTGACTCCAAAAAAAGGGGGAGCGACCACATCGCGACACATAGGATTTTTATGTCTTCGTTTATATATATTATTGATAGATAGATATAGATTTATTAATCATTAGTTAGCAAAAAATTTAGGCCCAAATTCACGTTCGTTTGGGCTAATTTTTTCGACCTAAATTTCAAGCCTGCATAACCGAAAAAACTCAAACCGAATCGAAACCACTGTGAAAACCAAACAGTTTTCAAAAACCCAAAAACAAAATTTTTGGTTAGGTTTGGCTCACAAGCTACTCATACACACCTCTAGAATGCATGATGATTCATTGATTCTAGTGACTTAAGACATTGAATCACCTGCAATTTAGAAACATATATACATTAAAAAAAGCTTATATTGAATGCAATGTCTTCTTCTTTAGTGTCCTTAAAAGCCGAACATTTTGAGGGGATGCGATTCGACTTCATCATGGGACTCAACCATAGATTCTCACTAACTCACAGGTACTAATTCCACATTAACATTTGTGCATTGTGTTCACTTGAACATTTTGTTTTGTGTTATAATTTTACAGCATTCTTATGGGACCCACTGAGATTCCTTATAAATCTGCTGAAACAATAAAAGTCCCTACTGCACACTATGATTTTGGTGCTAACTTTATAGATCCAAGGGTGAGTTATTACTAATTTACCATCTCATCTTGTCAAATACTAACCGTTGATAATGTTGTTTTGATGCGCTGTAGTTGATACTTTTAGGAAGGGTAATGACGGATGGGCGAGTCAACGGTGGAGTTAGATGTGACTTGTCAGAGAATCTTACCATGAGGGCGAATGCTCAGGTAGAATAGTAAACAAATTATTGTTATTTACATAAATGAATTTCCTATTTATCGTTTGGTTGAATAAATGTAATATATTTTTCTCAACTCAGCTAACGAGTGAGCCTGGCATGTCGCAAGGATTGTTCAACTTCGATTACAAGGTAACTTATTTTCCTTGTGACGTAGAATACTTTTGTTTTTTTTTTCTGTTTTTTTTTTAATAATTTGTATGTTATGCAGGGTAGTGACTATAGGACTCAATTAAAATTCGGAAATGGAGCCTTGCTTGGAGCTAGTTATTTTCAGGTATAAGATTTTTCATCTCTTATACTAATGCATTATGCATATATTTGATTTTGCAATATTTAACATATGTACAATCATATTAATGATCCATCATTAGTATAAAAATGATTTTAATTTGTAATATTGTGCTTGCAGAGCATGACACCTCGCCTGTCTTTAGGCGGGGAAGTATCATATGATGGTGAGCATCGTAAGTCTGATGTTGGTTACGCTGCTCGATATAACACGGATAAAATGGTAATTTCATCAAGCTAACTTGCCTGAAAATTTAACAAGTTATTATATTAAGTTCTAGTATTTATTTTTTTTTTCATGCAGGTTGCTGCAGGACAATTTGCCAGCACCGGAAATGTGGCTCTTAGCTATGTACAGAAAGTATCAAAAAAAGTATAGGCAATTCAATATGCTTATTAGTATTATTAGTTCTAATGGTCGGTTCGGGTCAAGTCAACGTGACCGACCCGAATGTGACCCGGTATGAGTTACACCGGGGGTAACGAAATACAAAACCCACTTAAATGTTAATTGGGCTCGACGCAAAAGATTAGATGGACCGGACAATGGATTAGGCTTTGAACTTGTAATTGGGCTTTAAGCCAAATGGATTAATTGATTAAACCCTAAAGTATTATCTATATATAATATACTATATATACATAATAGAAGAGGCTAATCCTTACACAAGAAAAACCCTAAACCATCACCTAAAACCCCAGCCGCAATTCCGGCGCCGTTTTCCGGCAGCTCGGTTTTCCGGCGGGTGTTTTCCGGCCAACATACATCAAACACAGCCACCACTATTGTTCTCCAGTCACCGCAAGAACCACCGCAGCTCCATATTAGCTCATCATTGGTATACGTTATTAAACTTTTCACTGTCTCTAGCAACACATTGGTATTTGATACCGGATGTGGTTTCCACATCATTAATGTCTTGCAGGAGCCTTAGAAGTGGAGGAAACTGAATAAAGGCAACATGGAACTCATCATTGGAAATGAGAAGAGAGTACCAGTTCTGGCAACTGAAACATTTCATTTTACTTGTCCATCTAGCCTAGTTTTTCTTTTGAATAATTAATTGTATGCTCCTGGTTTGACCAGCAACATTATTTCAGTTTCTTTACTGTTTGAACAAGGTTTTAAGTACGTGTTTTAATGGCATGGCTATTTCTACCTACTTAAATGATATCTTTTATTTTGAGGCTGAACCTCGAAATGGTTTTTATGAGATATATGTTCAAACTAATAATAACGTATATAATCTTTCAAAACGTATCAGATCTGACATCAACGATACATTTCTGGCATTGCCGACTTGGCCACTTAAGCAAAGCAAGAGTTAAAGACTCCAATCCGAAGGGATTCTTGAATCCACATGACCGGACTCTTTTAACAATTGTGAGTCTTGCTTAGCTGGCAAACTCGCCAAAGACTCCTTCACTCATAAGAGTGAACGAGCAAATGATCTGTTAGGACTCATACATGCTGATGTATGTGGACCTTTCAGAACCATGCCTAGAAACCATGAAAGATACTCTGTTTCTTTTATCGACGATTATAGTCGATACGCTTATGTATATCTTATGAGACACAAGTATGAAACTTATGAGAAGTTCAAAGATTTTCAAAACAAAGTGGAAAACCAACTTGGTAAAACCATTAAGATACTTCGATCAGATCGAGGTGGAGAGTATCTCAGCTCAGAGTTCATCACTCATCTAAAAGAGCGTGGAATTGTTTAACAGCTCACTTCACCTGGCACACCCCAACACAATGGCGTGAGCGAGAGGAGGAATCGAACTTTGCTAAACATGGTTCGAAAGATGATGTGTACAACTAACTTGCCTCACACTTTTTGGAATTTCACCCTTATGACCGCCTCCCGCATTCGTCAATTACTACAACCAAAACAGTTATTACTTCTTTCATCATGATACAAATATGATTTCTATCAAGAGGAAATGCCACTTCCTTGAGAAGAAATTTCTCAATCGAGGAACTAGAGATAATATTGTCGATCTTGAAGAAATTCAAGAACCACAAACAACCACTGAGGAAGTTGTAGCGTCTGATCAACAAGTTATTGTTGCTGATACGTCAGACATGAACATGAGCGTTCGCAGAAGTAGTAGGACTCCCGCACCAAATCCTAGATACCTATGGCATCTGGATGGTCCAGAAGTCTTATTAGTAGCCAAGTCTAGCGACAAAACTACTAACTACATATCTGCAATCTTGGATCCGGAATCTGAGAAACGACGAGATGCCATGGACGCCGAGATGCAATCTATTCATGACAATCAAGTATAGAACTTGATTGAGCTACCCCCCGAAGGTCGGGCAATAGGGAGCAAGTGAATTTTAAGCAAGCATCTCGAAGCTGGAATCTTCACTTGATGAGAAAATCAAAGAGTTTGGTTTTATCAACAATGAAGATGAGACTTATGTTTACAGAAAGGCTAGTGGGAGCACTATATCATTCCTCATCTTGTATGTGTATGATATACTGATAATTGGAAACAACATTCCTATGCTTAAGGGAGTTAAGCACTGGTTGGAATCTTGTTTTACATTGAAAGATCTTGGAGAAGCCGCAAATATATTCTGGGAATAGAAGATCTACCGAGATAGATCTAAGTGACTTCTAGGGCTAAGTCATAGTACATACATAAGCAAAGTATGACACGCTTCTCAATGGATAACTCCAAGATAGGAGCTGTTCCATTGCTAAAAGAACCGTTTTAGCAAATCGCAATCTCCGGCAACGGACATTGAAACAAAGCACATGCAAGCAATTCCATATGCTTCAGCAATTGGCTCTGTCATGTACGCTATATTATGCACTAGACCTGACGTCTCGTAAGCGTGTTTGGAGGAGTGGAAAAGGAGGTCACTGTAAGATGTTACACTGACGCTAACTTTCAAAATGACTGAGATGCTTCTCGCTCATAATCTGCTTGGATGAAGAAATTCATAGCCAACCCCGATCTGGTTCCAAGTTTAGGAAAAGGATCGACGTAATATGTGATAACACAGGTGCTATTGCTCAAGCCAAAGAGCCCAATTATCATCACATGGCCAAGCACATTTTTAGTTCCACTATATACGAGTAATACTGGAACGAGGTGACATCATGATAAGCAAAGTAGACACAGATCAAAAACTAACTGACTCGTTCACTAAGTCGATGACTCAGGACAAGCATGATCAGCATAGAGATGCTATCGGGCTTAGACTTGCTAGTGATTTATTTTGATTTAGTATTTGGATGTATGAACATTCAAATAGTTGTACTTTTCAGTTCACCTTTGATTTAATGGTTAAATGCAAACGTTGAATGATACAACTGTGTTCATTTTAATACATTTAATCCGTGAATATTGTATTCTAAATTATCCGTAGTCGGTCAGACTCGTGGGAACGATTCCGAATTAAGACTATTCTGACTTTGTACTCAAGCATTTGACTTCCAAACTCACATACCTCATTATGAATGACGTTGGATGTAACTCGTATCAAATCATCTTCATGGATCTTGATCATGAGATGTTTTGATAATAGTATGCTCATTTAGTATCCTAAGACCTGAGATACATATTAGAACTTTCGTCTACCGAGGAATATTCTTTGATCATGTCAATCGCTGTTGCGTAACTGCCAGCCATAAAGGCATTGATTGGGAATGTTCTGGAGTTCAGTGGGAGTTGTGTGTAGTTAAAATGGGATTCTGTACTCTTACATTAAAATGTAACAGTTAGACATATTGGCGCCCTCGTTGATTCAAACTGGTAAAGTGTGAGGCCTCACCCAAACTAACTGTGTGTTTGATTGGACCACTTTGACTCTATATCGAGAACTACAATAATTGAACACTATATGAGATTGATTTGATCCATGTCTCATTGTTCAATTAATGTCTTATACAGAAAGGATAGATGACAACGATTACTATAAATTCATTATCTTGCAATAAGGTATTCCAAGATACTTTGGTTATGGATTTAAAAATGTCATATTTGGTTGGGGACAGCTATGTGTAGCTAAAACGCCTCTAGCTGTTAGCGTTGTGATACTTGACCCAAATCCGTCCAAGTGGGAGACTGTTGGATTTAATGGTCGGTTCGGGTCAAGTCAACGCGACCGACCCGAATGTGACCCGGTATGAGTTACACCGGGGGTAACGAAACAAAACCCACTTAAATGTTAATTGGGCTCGACATAAAAGATTAGATGGACCGGACAATGGATTAGGCTTTGAACTTGTAATTGGGCTTTAAGCCAAATGGATTAATTGATTAAACCCTAAAGTATTATCTATATATAGTATACTATATATACATAATAGAAGAGGCTAATCCTTACACAAGCAAAACCCTAAACCATCACCTAAAACCCCAGCCGCAATTCCGGCGCCGTTTTCCGGCAGCTCGGTTTTCCGGCGGGTGTTTCCGGCCAACATACATCAAACACAGCCACCACTATTGTTCTCCAGTCACCGCAAGAACCACCGCAGCTCCATATTAGCTCCGGTGTTGTTGAGACCTTAAATCTCGGTTTTCCGGCGACCTGGTTCTACTCCGGCAAGATCGTTTTTCCGGCGTGCCTTTTCCGGTGACCTGCTACTGCTGTTTTTTAGCTGTCACTGTTGCCGTCGTTTTTGGACCTTAGCCGCAGGTCAGATCTGCCAGCCACCTCTTTGCCGGACCACCACCACTTCCGGCGACATTGATTCCGACCACCACAGCTCCAGCCTCCATAGCCGCAGCTGCTGGTGCTCGTCATTGTTTGTTGCTGCTGCTGTCCAGATCTCGCGCCGCCGCCACTCACCACTGTGCCGCCGTCGCCGTCCGCCGCTACCACCGTCGGAAGTTATTGAGGTGTTTGTTGTGTCGTATTCTCTAGCTCATTTCGTTAAGCCCTCGGTGTCTTCCCGGTTTCGATAACCGAGGTATATCAAAAACTAATCTTTGGTTGTTTTTTGTTTGTTTAATCGTACTCGTATATGGTTGTAACCGGATCCGGGTTCGGGTTTCGGTTTATGGTTCGATTTAATCTTTTTCTTTCCGCTGAGTTTTATAATTCGTTTGTATATATAAATTATTAATATTGATTAATAATTACTTAAATGAAATAATTAACTAAAACGGGTTAAATAGTTTGACCGTTTTCGTTCCGAACCACCGTTGAAACCCAACACATTTTTTTACCGTGTTTCCTCATTCAATAGTTTTTGTACTGATTTTTGAGCAAATAAAAAACTCGTTTCTACAAGGCCTTGAGACCAAATGATTTGTATCTTTGACCAGTTTGGCACGTTTGTTAACTTTAAAACGATCTCGTTTTTATATTGACAGTGTCGGATTAGAGGGAAGATTGATTCAAATGGCTGCATATCTGCTTTTCTTGAAGAAAAGTTGAATGTGGGTCTCAAATTTATTCTATCTGCAGAGGTGAATACATATACTGCTCAATATCTCAATACATGAATAAAATTTAAACTAGAAGTTGAAGGTCAATGGGTCAAAGTTGGGAGCGGGTTAATACACAGGGAATTACACTATAGCTTTAGGACCTGACATGTAATAGGTGGTGTAAATGTCCTTATTTATTATAGGATGAAGATGATTCACTCACCAAGAAGACCGTCTAAGATACCTATTTTTAATCTTTTTTTTTGGTGTCAAATTATGTTTATGCAGTTAGACCATAAGAAGAAAGACTACAAGTTTGGGTTTGGATTGACAGCTGGAGAATAGATACGAATGCATATGAAAAACATCATCGTACCTCGTACAAACAAATATCTGAGATTTTTTGTACCTTTTTTATAGCATTCAATGTTTTTCATGGCAACTCTACTTGCATCTACAGTTCACAAGAGTATTAATACATGTTAGTTTTTGCAGTTTGGATATACGAAAATAGCGGTTAAAAGTCGGAAAATATCTTTACCTCTCTTTCTTTATCGCATATCCACTCGTCTCTCTTTATCGTACAATCTATATCAACCGGTCAAGGGTTATGCAATCAAAACCGCATAAAGCATGATCTAGGTAGTTAAAAGTAGTTAAAGGCAAGTTAACATAGACAACTTAACCAAGTAAATTACATACATAAATGTGGACCAGATATACATTAACCTTTGCCAACATAAAACAATTACATGGACATTATTTTCATCATAATGATGAAATTTACATATATTTTTCCTTGTTGGACAAAGATAAAGCCGGATGACTTTACATATAGGTGAAAATAACATACTCTTGATCACACACTATACTCTTATCGGCTCCCAGAGCATACAATTCACTCTCAAAGAGAACTACTTGAGCTTAAGTTACATACTTTTAGCCATGTGTCATGATTTAATTGATTTATATTACAGGTGTAACTATATGTTCCTAGCACACGTCGACTAATAATAGCTTAGTCATAACTTTAGATAAATTTAAACCTAAATTACATACTTTTAGTCATGTGTCATGATTAAGTTAGTAACAATTTTTTATTACTATTATAAACTAGAATTAAACAGTTGAAATTTAAAACCCAATAGATTGTTGATTGTAATTTGGTTTCATGGTTTGAGAACATCACCGTGTTTTGACTTTTAATTAACTTTATTATACATAATAATAAGCTATATATAAAGTCAATTGTTACACTTCAAGCATTATTTAACAAATCTAATGTTAATTAAGCTTAATAGAAAATACCAATAACTAAATCCATATAATAGTTCACATGAAATATCTAAAAACTAAAATATAACTTAATTTAATAGTCCGGTTTATACAGTCATTTTTTAATATAAACTATAAACCAAAACGTAAAATGCTATTTAAAGCTGTTAAACCAACCGACTGATTAAAAGTTAAAAAATGATCAGAAGACGCAAATTATGATTTTATGATTTTAAACCGAATTGAACCGAATCGTTAAGGAGAGATGTTAATTTTCACTAAAATAATAATGATGATAATAATAATAAAAATAAAGGTGAAATGGATAAGGAGATAAACACGGGCCTGCTGCTACGGTCCCAAATTGTCACTATCAAAATGTTGCAACATCACTTTCTTCAATACTAAACTAAATATTATATTTAATTAAACACTGCACTAAATTTTTCCACTGTGTGTGTGTAATCCACAAGCTTCTATTATTATTCAGCTTCATAGCTTCTTCTCTCTGTAAGTCTACGCTATTTATTTTCGCTTTTTTTCACTACCGATTGATTTAATAATAATCATCATCCTCTGTTTCACGTAATCAATTAGGGCTACGATCTGACTTTAGTCTTATGATTTGATTGTCTTTTAAGTTTCTAATTTTGCTCTCAGATCCTTTGTATGCTATATTTGGGGTTTTGATTTGACCTGATTTGATGGAACCTTACTCTTTGTGACCAATTGCTCATGTTTTGAGGTTTAATTGCAGAAATTGAGTTGGTTATGAGTTGAAATAATAATAATAATAATAATAATAATAATAATAATATCAACCTTTGATGGTTGACGCCCTGCTTGCGGTGCGCACATATAATGTATATATGTGTGAACCATTGGGTGGGCAAAAGTAAAATTGCACTAATTTTGACGTTATTTTACTAATCACGTGAAAATAACGTTAAAAGTGGCGGAAGGTTAATCAGGCATCATGTGGTGGCGTTGATAGCCGAAAGACAAGGGCACATGCACCAATCAGCCGATGTCCCGATGATTGAGTGTTATGTGTCTTATGTCCAAGGCTTGATTCAAAACTACTATCGAGCCGGGGGTCTCACCGGAAGCAGCCTCTCTATCCCTATGGGATAGAGGTAAGGCTGTCTACATCTTACCCTCCTCAGACCCTACCATAGCATTGCTATTGGTGGGATATACTGAGTACGATGATGATGATGATGAACCTTTGATGGTTGAATTAATATAATAAGTGTTATGCTTTTTAGCTGTAAACTTGAAATGAAATACACTTATCTGATCTAACATACTTTACTTAGATTATTATTAAATGCTATTTGACTTAATTTTGACGGATGGTGAATTCCCAAAATAGAGTCATTTTTTGACAGACCTTTTCCAAAATCAGCCATGGTTTCCTAAAATACCGGTATTTTTCTGTCGGATCCGACGTAAACAAGAACTGATCCAAAGGATTATTTAAGCCTATCAGAATTCGCCATGTGCGTCTTCCGAAGAAAAGCGAAGCTTTTTCGTCGTCCAACGTAATTTTTTCGTCTTCCGCCGGAACATTTGTACACGTGGTGACTTCTGATAGGCTTAAATAATCCGTCAGATCAGTTCTTGTTTACGTTTGATCCGATGGAAAAATACTGGTATGTTTTCAAAACCATGGCTGAATTTGGAAAAGGTTGGTCAAAAATGACTATTTTGGGAATTTTCCGTTTGATGTATAGCCGGTTTTTGGCGATTCAACCACCATGTGGACTGTTTATTCTGCTGATGTGGTGAATTTTATGGCCGCCATGGTAGATGATAACAAAATTTAAGTCTTTTACTTATAATATTTATAAGTTGTAAAACATGAATGAACTGTAATTTAACAAACTTTACATCAATAATTTGACTTGTAATTTAACCTATACCCTGTTTTCACCAAGTCAGTCGCCACGTGGACAGTTTATTTGCTAATGTGGCTGATTATATGGTTGCTATGTCAGATGGTAACAAAGTTAAGTCTTTTACATTATAGTAAAAAATCTTAGTTCATTGCATACAAATGACAGTTAAGTAAAAGCCTTTTAGTTAAGTTTGTTTCATATTAGACAAATGTGCCTTCATTTATGTTGAAATAGAGTTAAAATAGAGTTTGTGTGTACATATATATTAAATATATATGATCAAAACTCTTGGTTCATACATTTGATTCTAGTGGAGTATTTTCTTAAGGTAAAAATGCAAAGAGCAATTGGATCTTTCATGTCACACGGAAGCATTGTGAAGAATGCGGTTCTTCAACACGTTCGTTTGGTCAGCCCGCTTGCACAAACTCTCGTTAGACATGAGTCAACTTCTGCTGCTCGTATGGAAGAACACGGTTTTGAAAAAACCATAATTTCAGATATTTTGAAATCCAAAGGGAAAAGCGCAGATGGCTCGTGGCTCTGGTGCACCACCGAGGATTCTGTGTATGATGCTGTCAAATCGGTAGGTATATATACATGTGTGTGTGTGTGTATGTGTATGTGAATTGTGTGTTTTAAGACAGTTACAAAATGAGCATATTATACATTGCAGATGACAACACACAATGTTGGAGCATTGGTGGTGGTCAAACCCGGGGAGGAAAAGTCGATTGCTGGAATTATCACAGAAAGAGGTGATTAATTAATTGAGTTTATAAAATTATGAATATATAAATTACATTATTTTGGTTCAAACTTCAAAGACGTTAAAACGCGTTATATTTCTTCAGATTATCTCAGGAAAATCATCGTTCAGGGAAGATCATCCAAGTCAACTAAGGTTGGAGATATCATGACCGAAGAGGTATGAAATGTAGTTTGTTGGTCCCCGTTTTAACTCATTTAGTTTTGTTTTTAACGGGTCGGGTTCTAAATCTTTTAATTTTTTATGGTGACAGAACAAGCTTATCACAGTCACTCCAGACACTAAAGTCTTGAAAGCAATGCAGTTAATGACAGGTATATATATACTACATACTAATTGCAAAGTTTGACTAGGTCAATGGTCTTTAATAAACATTTTTTTATGTTTAATGTTGATAGATAATCGTATCAGACACATTCCGGTGATCGGTGAAAAGGGTATGCTGGGCATGGTTTCGATTGGAGACGTGGTTCGTGCGGTTGTAAGTGAGCACAGGGAAGAACTTGAACGGTTGAATGCCTATATACAAGGAGGCTATTAGAAACCGTTGGTGATGATGATGACGATAATGATGATGATGATAATAAGTTGATACCTGGTTTTTACAAATTTGTAAATATGCTTATACGCTATGTTTTAGCGCATGTTTTTCTATGTTGTGTTGCTTGGACGACTTGATAATGAAAAGCTTGAAGCTTTGTATGCTTATGTTTCATGTCGGTGATGGATTGATCATGATCACCGTTTGGTCCATTTTTACTCGACACACCCTAGAAAGATGGTTAGTCATCTCAACATATTATAAAGATTTTGTGTGGTGGTTATATAAGTTCTTGTCAGATCTGGCTGAGTCGGGTTAGGTTAGATTGATCCATGAACACCGAGTGGCCTACATCAATCTTGAACGATAGTCTAAGCGCCATTCGTTCTTCGGATGGTTGAATGCCGAGTCTTTGAATAAGTCTCAATCTTGAACGATAATGTAAGTGGCCTACTTGGCGGTTGTAAAATAGTTTTTGTATGTAACTTTCAGAAAAGAAACAAATAAATGTACAATGTGAGTGTCTATAAAAGATAGAAAGGTGACAAATTGAAAAGTATTAATTTTAAAAAATCAAAATAAGAACTTGATTCAATGAACTTTCTAGAATAATTTGACTTAAAGTAATTGTATTTTTTATTATTTGCATAAGATATTCTGACTGTTCATTTAATTCTATGACAAAAAAAAGTCGTTTTCTATTTAATATTTTAATGGTAAAATGTGCATTGATCTGGAATAATCTCTTGTCGTCTCTCGAAGTACTTGAAGGGGAAATACCGCACCACGTATAGGAGAAGTAGAAAACTAAATCCCAATTAAAACTAATATTTTCAAAAAAGAAAAAAAGTTCTAACGGTTTAGTGTTTAATAAAATGCGTTTAGTATGTTTGTTTTATTGTTCTAAATAGGTTAACATGCCAACAAGATACATTCAGACTCCTTTATCAAAACAACATAATCTTATAAAATAAAAGATAATTAAATGTGAATTGTAACTTTATTTTATCATGTTTTGAAAATTCTTAACCCTGTTTAGTGAGTTGTGTTAAGCGTATCGTATCATTTGTGTTACTGAAATTGCTCTATATTTGATCATGTTTAACATGTTGTGTAATGTCATTATCTAATCACATTTAATTGTGTTAACTATTAAGTGTGTTGTGTCATATGACTCACTTGTGTTAGTGTTTAGAAAAATAACTCTTGTGTTCGTATTAGCTAGTATGTTGAACATGTTGTGCCGAACAAGCCCTATATAAAACACAATAACATGTTGTATCGCTTTAAGTTAAACACTCTTAATAGTCAGTGATGTGAACCCACATTAATTTTTTAGGTGCAGTTTGGGTCAAGATCGGACACAACAACTATCGTCAAGGATGTTTGGTATCTAATATGTTAGTATGGAACCTTTTTCTAACAATTTAAACAATAAAATATTCCAACTCAAATGAAACATTTTTATAATCAACGTGGTTTGATAAATTGTATTTGTTTGTATATCTCTCACTTTTGGTTACAAACTCGGGTTTATATATATAACTCGATATTAGAAGAAAGTTAATGGGCATGTTTGGGATTCCTTATTTACACTTACTTATACTTTGTATAAGGAGTTTTTCATAAGTTATAAAATCCTAACTTATGAAAACTTCATTTTTCTTCTTTAAAAGGTTAAGTTATTTTACCCAAACACAATTTTAATCTATAAAATTAAATAAGTTATAAGGAGGTAAAATAAGAAAACCCAAACACCTCCAATGTAAATGATGAGAGAATGAGCACTTAACTAATAAAAATAAATATGTTGGATGAGAAAAGTTGAAATAGTTTAAAAGAAAAATATTATTAACTTTTAGAAGTTATTTTTTTTTTGAACGACCAACTAAGTAACGCCGGGTATTTCGTACGAGGCCGCCATTGGCTAAAGGTAGCCCGAGCCGGCCACTAGTCCGGACGGACGGAGCCCCTAGCGGTCCACCTGTTGAGGGATTCACCAGATAAAACCCGACCCCCACGCCCGCCAAACGACACGACAGCGAGGAGCCGGTAAAACCGGGTGAGATCAGGACTCGAACCCTGGCAAACCAGGGTCATCCCTCATATCTCCCATATAAGTTGGTGGTAGTGAAATTTGATCCCCTACCTCTCATTTGTAAAGTGAGTGCTCTACCATTGAGCCACAACCAAGTTAAGTAGAAAATTGAAAATCAAATGATTACTAATAACATTTTTCATATCTAAAATCTAAATAAAAGCATTTCTGGTAACCCTTACACATGTTGACAATAATTGTTTATTTTTCGTGATAACCTACTATTATAATAAAAGACTACTTACTTGTGTCACTTGTCACTCCCTTAGCCATTCTCATTTTTTTTGCTTTGTTTCAAAAACATAAATTCAACAAACATTATTTTAGATCTGGTCAACTATTTTACCATACTTTCTAAAAATTCGAATTCTTATTTATATGGAAAACTACAATCACGATTTACTAGCTATTTAAAACTTTTCATTATGTTTTTTTTTCATAACTAAGATACCATTAGTTGTTTAGTAAGATACCATTAGTTGTTTAGTTTTTTCGTTATTCATATTTTTATTGACTATATTTTGCTTAATGTGCAAAGTTTTAACATTTTCATTAAAATCACTTTATTTAATAATTTTAAAATTAAGAGAATTTTAGGTAAATATTAAAACCATTATTATTTTTAGCTGAAACTTTGGAAACCTACAATTCTGGTTTTCTTGCTAAAACTCTAATCATACGAATAATTATTAGTTGTAAACCTTAAAATCAAGTATTAAATTATATCTTTTTTCTTATTAATACATGTGTGAAAACAATCATGGTTTACTATGTGTTTAATATTTCAACAACTTTTCAAATGAAATTATCTAATCACACGGGATATGTGTCAAATTATATATATTCATTATTTAACACTTTTAACTAATATAAATGTGAGTGATTTGATTTTTCAGTTTTTCCTAAATATAAATCAATATATTATTTTAGGTAGATTTTTTTAAAGAAGAAATCAAGGGTCGATTGTGATCAAGCTATAATAACGGTTTTTTTTTGTTTAATCTGGTCAGCTCATTTACCATGATTGTTTCCTGTAAATCTGAATTTTTTCATTATTTTGAAAACTATAATCATGATTTTTCAATTTTTTAAATAATTATAGAGATAAAGATATATTAATTTAATTAAATATTGCAACTTCTTCTTAAAATAATCACTAATCACACGCGATTAGTATTCAAAGTTTAAAACATTCTTCATCTAATATTTTGAAGTACTATATATAAGAACATCATGTGGTACTTTGCTAACTTATACAGTAATCAACGTTTTGACAACTATGGCAAACAGGTTGTATGTCTTTTTCATATTTATGCCAATTGCATTCCTTGTGTAATACTTTTAACTATTTCATATATTCCTTGATTATATGACTTTTAATTGTAATAAATTAAAAAAAAACTTGTCATATTTTAATACAGATCGGTTGGTGACAGCAAATTTATCAGGCTCATTCAACTTCCGGTTCAATTAGTATAATACTTTGTATTAAAAGTCCGTTAGTATAATATTATTAAAAGTATCCAATTCAATAAAAAAAATAACCAACATATATCTTTTTACTTGAAATAACCCGTGTTATTACATGGACGGTTATATGTTGCCTTGTCAAGAGTTACAAGCAGGCATGTGCTAAAGAATTTGATTCTTGATAAACAAGGTAATCTGACCAATACAAGCACAAATGTAGTGTACAAGGAAGTTCTTATTTGTAAAGTATTTGTTTAATGTTTCTTTTGTAATTCCTGTAATTTCTATGTTAGTTGTAATTGTATTAATAATATATGATAATTTCGTCGTTGATTGTATATTTCTTAATGTTTAAATTTTAAAATGAGAAAATTATAATTTGTTTCCCTATGCTTTATGGGTGGGAGCACTTTACAAACCCGAGTCCGATTTTGCTTGTTGCGTGCCACTAAAGCAGATGGAGGCAAATCATAATTTTTTTTTAAAATTTTTCATCAATTACCAGTGTAATACACTGGCCTTAAACTAGTATTTAATAAAATGATGCGTTTAGCTAAATGTGTTGTGTCCGGGTTCTCTAGTCATGTCGAAGTGACTAGTCATATGACAACATATTTTTCCAATTATGATTACCATATATTAATCGTGAAAATTGACTCCTCTTGCAAGTTTGCACTATTCATCAATAGTCCAACATATTATGCTAATGAAACAACATGTTATTTTTGTCACTGCTTTTCACGTTATCTACATGTGTTTTCTTCTCCGCCTTTCCTATACAAGTTTCTTTACATGTCTTTTTGATTACTTGGAAACGTATTTACTCGATTTAATTTTCTCTAACATACAACTTAATAAAATTTCTAAATTTGCAACCAATTCAAGATTCCAAGTACTCTTTAAAGTTTAATCAAATGAGTTGGTAATTTGATACGTTTCATCAAACAACTTAGTCAAGAAAGCGTTAAAAAAATTGTAAAAGCTTGATTGGCCCACACACTTTTTCTAAAAGTTAAATTATTTTAGCCTAAAAATTCTTCAAATAATTGTAGAAGATTCATTAATCATATCATTCACTAATATTCAATTTCAAAAGCAATTTCATATAAAGTTCTAATTCTCAGCATATACTAATGATTGTAAAAATACGGTATGCGCGTCGATTAATCCTCGTTCTGCCGACTAGTCGTCGATTAACCTTTATTTAGTTAAAATCAATCAAAATTGAGCGTTCTATATATAAAATTTATGTATAATTTTAAAAATGACGTACATATTCCAATCCGATTAATCCTACTAAACGCTATTCCCTACCCCCTACCCCACTGCCCGACTAACGCATAACGATTTCTACAATACTTCATATACTCTTAAATAGTAATTTTTATTTTTAAATCTCAAGAAAACTTTTTGACTCATTTATAATAGGGATATAAAATATATTGATTGAATAAATTGACCAACACCGATGCTCTCTACTCCCCCCCCCCACACATTCACCCTTTACCTCCATCCTCCACTCACCGCAACTCGCAAGGACCCTGCTATTAACAACTAACTCCACATCAACATGCCTTCACACTCTGTCCCCGTCTCCGTTACTTTCACCACTCTAACCCTTCTCATCTTGTCGCATTCACCGATCCTCCCCGCAAGGATCCATCATAGCAACCACCTCATTGCCAGTGGGCGACATCGGTGCCAATACCATACAGTCTTATAAGGCTATTTTCAATTTTATAATCATAGCTATCATTGAACTTACCACTTTACTAATCCACTAGTAAGAACACTTTCAAAAAAGAATAAACATTACAAGTCAAAAAATATATGCTACTAGGTGAAGAAACACTAGGTGACCCCGAGTAGATTATGGATAATCTGGGGGTTAAGTAATGTTTCCCACGAGAGTTAGGTCCGGCAAAGAAGGATGTTCTTCAGATGACCTGCAAAACAGACACCGTGAGCTCGTCACTGAGAAGGGGGGGGGGTTCCTCCTTGTGACTACCCTCCGGCGTGAGAATCAGACTAGATTGCTCTGAATATAAGTGTATATTGAGAGAAATAGCTAGTGAAGGTAAAATACCAGATGATCATACCGTTCCAAGGTGTTGGAGTATTTATAGCCGAAGGTAGGTTTCCAAGCAGGTACAGCCAGCTGTATAATATTCCTGTTCTACCAACTATGGGCTACGCACGTGCCATGCTGGTTGGTGGGTAGGCAGCGGCTGATAGTGACCAGGCCGGCTGTGTACTATTCCTTTTCCACCAACTGCAGGCTATGTGCGTGCCACGACAAGGGTTGGTGAGTAGGCAGCGGCTAATAGTGACAAACAGTACTAGAGCATGCTCCTCATACTGTTGTCGGTGAGCTGTCACCCTGTGATTGGTTCATGGGCTGCTTTGGTCAGATCTTGTCTATTTTGTCCAACCTTGGCAGGTATAGTACAAAAGATCTTCCAGAAGCATACGGACTGGCTCATTTGTGTAACACCCCGACCAAAGGCGGATTATACATCGGGGCGCCACATATTGTTTCATTACTCGTGACACTATTGGGTGTCAATATTTAATAAATACATTCATTTGCGCACGCGCAGGGTAAACACAAGATAACATAAATCATCATAAATCAATATATTATAAATCATAATATTCGAACAGCAATAACTTGTCTTGATACATTTTAATCTAGGTCCAAAATAAAGAAAACTTCCTATGTGTCCACAAGCTCCAAAACAGCTACTGCAACCCTGAACATGTGTTAAAATAAACGTCAAACACTTGCGTGTTGGTGAGAAATCAAGTTTAATACAATACATAGATAACAATAAAATCTGCGCGCAACATGTGTATGTCTGGTTTTCAACAAGGGTGTAATCTGATCGGGACCAACTCTAAGATTCATAAGACTGCCAGTGCTCACAATTGAGCTCACAAACAAGACTAACTGTGCATGTGTAAACAAAAGAGAAAATCATAAACGATAGTTCTCCCGTGTTCATCTAATGGTACCATGAAAACTGCGGAATAGACCGACAAGACGGTTAATGATCCACACATACAAATAAACAGCCAAGTCTACGTCCTCAACACATGGGATACTGCGCGACTAAAGTTCATAAACAAGTTTAAGACTCTAAGTTTGTATGAACACATGAACATCCCAAAACATTAAAAGCAAAAAGGGATTAGGTACGAGATTACTCACATGATAAACGATACGGTGTAAGATAAAGCAAGAACCAACTTTAAACAAGCACAAGTTAACCTATAAATAAGATTATTGTTTTAATGATTTGTTTCAAGTCTTGATTATAAGTTAGCATAATTAATAAGTAAATTATTATATATAATATATATTACCGGAAAAGCAGGGCAGAACAGGGAGGAAGACGGAGGCAGAGAGGAAGACGGCAGAGAGAGCAAGGAGCAAGAGAACAGGAGAGATTAAGTGTTTGTGTGTGATGTGTTATGAAAATATTATTATTATTTATAGGAAAACCCTAGGAGACATAATCCCTAGAAAAGGGGAAAAGATCTTAAAAAGCAAAAGATTCCAAAAGCAAAAGATATGGAAAGATATGGCAGCTGCAGAGGCAAGATAAAGCTGTCAGGGAACAGTAAAAAAAGCATGGGCGGGTAGATAAAGGTACAGGTCAAGCATGGCAAAAGCAGATCTCAAAAGATTATGTCAGTCACTTTATCTGTCAACCAATGGGGTTGGTGCGCATGCTGCGCCGAAAGTAACTTTTCAGACATAAAGCAGATTAGGTCAACAGCTCAAAAGATAAGACAACACAAAAGCAAACGGCTAGATTTAAACAGAAGAAAACTCGAAGGATTCAGCGCGAGAAGGCTAAGGCGCGAAGGCAGACACAGAAGGTCAAGAGAGCGCGAGCGCGAAGGCAGACAGAACTAACCTTAACGCGTCGCGGAAAGAACTACCATTTCTAAGCGCGCCGCGGGAAGAATCACATTTCTTAGCGCGCCGCGGGAGGAACTAAAATTCCTAGCGCGCCGCGGGAAGAACTATAATTCTTCGCGCGTCGAGGGATGAACTACGATTCTTAGCGCGCTGCGAGAAGAACTACAATCCTTAGCGCGTCGCGGGAAGAACTACCGTTCTTAGCGCGCTGCGAGAAGAATTACAATTCTTAGCGCGCTGCGAGAAGAGTTCGTCTCGCGTATCGCTGAAACAGGTGGTCTTCACGCAGGATTCCTTGTAAGGGGTCTGGCGCGTGGAGCTGCGCAGACAACCTTAGGCGGGAAGAACCAAAGGACAAGCAAAGAGTTAGCAGAAAAAGAGGGAAACAAGGCGTAAGGGCGGGACGGCGGCAAGAGGGAAAAGAAGGCGGAAAGAGAGAAGGAGAGGGACGGGACGGCGGAAAGAAAGAGAGAGAAAGAGGCGGGAAGGAAAAGTATATTATTATTATTAAAAGTAAAATATAAGTATAAATAAATATTAAATCATAAAAGAAAGAGTTCGGGTCAGAGAAACGGGTACCTGGGTCGGGTCGGATCGGGGCAGATGTCACAGTCTCCCCTACTTTAAGAAATTTCGTCCCGAAATTTATCTCGAAGTAGGTTGCGCAGAGAACAGGTGCGGGTACTTGATCTTCATTTGATCTTCCCTTTCCCATGTAAACTCGGCTCCGCGCTTGGACTCCCAACGAACTTTCACGATAAGGATACGACTGCGCTTGGTTTGCTTAACCTCGCGATCCATAATCTCAACAGGCTTCTCAACGAAATGCATAGTTTCATCAACTTGAACTTCATCAAGTGGAATGTGAAGGTTCTCGTCAGCTAAACACTTCTTGAGATTGGATACATGGAACGTTGGATGCACATTACTGAGCGCGGGCGGCAGGTCAAGTCTGTAGGCAACTTTTCCCACACGCGCGAGAATCTTGAATGGACCAACATAACGAGGAGCAAGCTTACCTTTCTTCCCAAAGCGGACAACACCCTTCCAGGGCGACACTTTGAGGAGAACAAGATCACTAACTTGAAATTCGAGAGGCTTTCGCCTACGATCTGCGTAACTCTTCTGTCGGCTTCTGGCAGTCAGCAGATGATCACGGATCTTGGCGATTTTATCGGTTGTCTCTTGAACAAGTTCGGGTCCTGTGAATTGAGTTTCACCCACTTCGCTCCAAACAGATCGGGGAGCGGCACTTACGACCGTAAAGTGCTTCAAATGGGGCCATACCGATACTGGAATGATAGCTGTTATTATAAGAGAACTCAATCAAAGGCAGGTGTGAATCCCAATTACCTCCAAAATCAAGAACACAAGATCGGAGCATATCCTCAAGAGTTTGAATAGTTCGCTCAGACTGACCGTCAGTCTGAGGATGATATGCCGTACTCATGTCCAAGCGAGTTCCTAGCGCAGATTGGAGAGATTTCCAAAAGCGAGATATAAAACGGCCATCGCGATCGGATATGATGCTCAAAGGAGTACCATGGCGGCAGACAATTTCCTTGACATAAAGCTGCGCGAGCTGCTCAACACGGTAGTTTTCACGAATGGGCAGAAAGTGAGCAGACTTAGTCAAACGATCCACTATTACCCAAATGCTATCATGTTTGCTTGCTGTCAAAGGTAACTTGGTAATAAAGTCCATCGCTATACATTCCCATTTCCACGTAGGAATTTCTGGTTGTTCGAGCAAACCAGATGGGCGTTGGTGTTCAGCTTTCACTTTAGAACAAGTCAGACATTTAGCTACGAACACAGCAATATCCTTTTTCATACCGGGCCACCAATAAGTTATGCGCAAATCCTTGTACATCTTATCGGCGCCAGGATGAATAGAATATCGAGATTTGTGTGCTTCACTCAGGATATCAGCGCGAAGATTCTCATCAAAGGGAATCCAGATGCGATTAAGATAGCAGAGAATTCCACTCAGATTAGGGACAAAGAGTGCTTCCGCGCCACACGCTAGCTCGGCGCGAAGATTACCATTACTGATGGATGCGCGCTGCGCGTCACGAATACGCGATTCAAGGTTGCTTTGAATCGGCGCGAAGTGAAGCTGGGTGCGCGGCAAGATACAGTTAAGCTGGCAGGGTTTTCGGCTGAGCGCATCGGCTACCACATTAGCCTTACCAGGATGATACCGGATCTCACAATCGTAATCGCTGATGAGTTCGTTCCATCGGCGTTGTCTCATGTTGAGTTCCTTTTGATCAAAGATATGCTGAAGGCTTTTATGGTCAGTGTAAAGGATACACTTAGTACCATAAAGGTAGTGTCTCCAGATCTTCAAGGCAAAAACAACTGCACCAAGCTCGAGGTCGTGAGTTGTATAATTCTTTTCATGAACCTTAAGTTGCCTTGATGCGTAAGCGATAACCTTGCCTCGTTGCATAAGAACACAACCGAGACCTTGGTTGGATGCATCGCAATACACGACAAAATCATCATTACCCTCAGGTAACGCAAGAACAGGAGCTTCACATAACAAACGCTTGAGCGTTAGAAAGGCTTCTTCTTGCTTCGAGCCCCAAATATACGGTTTACCTTTGTGCGTTAGAGCTGTTAAAGGCAAAGCGATCTTGAGAAGTTCGAAATAAATCGCCGGTAGTAACCAGCTAAGCCCAGAAAGGAACGGATTTCGGTAGAAGAGGATGGCGTAATCCAGTTCTTGATTGCTTCAATCTTGGATGGGTCGACATGAATACCCATCTTGTTTACAACATGACCAAGAAACTGTACTTCATCAGACCAGAATTCACACTTGGAAAGCTTAGCATAGAGCTGCTCGGTTCGAAGCTTTTGCAACACCAACCGAAGATGTTGCTCATGCTCGGCCCTTGGTCTTAGAATACACCAGAACATCATCGATAAACACAATCACGAATTTATCCAGGAAGGGCCTACACACCCGATTCATTAGATCCATGAAAACGGCGGGTGCGTTGGTTAGACCGAAGGACATGACCAAGAATTCAAAGTGGCCATAACGAGTACGAAAAGCAGTCTTCGGAACATCTTCATCGCGGATGCGCAACTGGTGATAGCCAGAGCGGAGATCGATCTTCGAGAAACAAGAGGCACCTTGGAGTTGATCAAAGAGGTCGTCAATACGCGGTAAGGGATACCGGTTCTTAATGGTGAGTTTGTTCAACTCGCGGTAATCAATACACATGCGAAACGATCCATCTTTCTTTTTAACGAACAACACCGGAGCACCCCAGGGCGAAGAGCTAGGGCGAATGAATCCTTTAGCAGTCAACTCTTGAAGTTGGCTGGCCAGTTCTTGCATCTCAGCGGGTGCAAGACGGTAAGGAGATTTAGCTACGGGGGAAGCACCAGGGACAAGATCAACACGAAACTCGACTTCACGAGCGGGAGGGATACCAGGAAGATCATCAGGAAAAACTTCAGGGAAATCACGCACGACGGGGATATCGCGAAGCTTCTTTTCTTCAGCAGGTTTAACCACATGGGCTAGAAATGCAATACACTTCTTCCGCATGAGTCTTTGGGCTTCGGCGCAAGACATAAGTTTAAGACCACTGGAGGGTTTTTCGCCGTAGATATGAAGATCACCATTTTCTCGAGGAATGCGAATCAACTTCTTGGCGCAAATAACTTCGGCGCGATTCTTCGAGAGCCAGTCCATACCAATGATAACATCAAAGCTTCCAAGAGGCATAGGGATGAGGTCGATTAGAAAATCGTTTTCGTTAAGATTAAGCGTGCAATCTTTAATCACTGAGTTTATTAAAACAGTTTCACCATTAGCCAATTCAACTGAAAAATCTTCTTTTAAATCGTTGCGCGGTCGCGCAAGCTTCTGCTCGAAGGCGCGAGAAATAAAACTTCGATCGGCGCCAGTATCAAAAAGTACAGAAGCATAAAATCCGTTAAGCAAAAATGTACCATTAACTACGTCATTATTCGCTTGCGCTTGGTGCGCGGTTATGTTAAAAGCTCGTCCACGCGTCACTTGGTTTGAAATCTGGTTCACCGGATTCGCTTGCGTAATCTGAACTTGTAGCCTTGGGCACGCGTTCCGGAAATGACTGGGATCACCGCAGTTAAAGCACGATCTGGGTCGTGGGTTTTGGTAGGTTGGTTGTGGGTTCTGCGGGTAGACTGGTGGTGTTTGCGCAATTGGGTTGGCGGGAAGGACTCTACAGTTCTCAGCAGTGTGACCAGTACGGCCACATCGGGTACAAAGTCGACACGGGGTTTGGGTTGGGTGGTGAAATCTACAGGTTGGGCAAAAGGGATGGTTTCCTGTGTAAGGTTTCTTAGTTGGCGGGGCAGGGAGTGCTGGATTGGTTAAGGCATAGTTGTGGACTACAGGAGGTGTTGGGTAGGCTGACAGAGGGTTAGGCGTGTAAACTGGGGGTTGGTAGATGGGTTGCTGGACAATGGGCGGGTTGGTAAGCGCATAGGCCTTGCGCCTGCGCTTGAGGTTGTTACGGTTTGAGGGTTCTGGTTTGGTTTCTGTTGGTTCAGGGGCAGTCTTGGTGAGTTTGGTCTTCTCAGTTCCCCGCAGGAACAGGGTTCCTGCTCTGACATGGTTGTCGCTGAGCACAGCGGCCAACTCGATGGCGTCAGAGAGGGTAACTGGGTTTCTGGCCCATACAGAATCTTGAATTTCCATGGGGAGACCCCCAAGGAATTTCTCGATTGCTCGGCGTGAAGGGGTAACAAGGTGAGGGACCAGTAAGCTTAGCTCGTGGAAGCGCGTCGCGTACTCGCGCGCTTCGCCACTGTATTGCTTCAAGTTCCAGAATTCTTCCTCCAGGCGCTTAACTTCGTTGGAGGGCAGAATTCTCGCGTAAGAATTTCCTTGAATTCCTCCCATGTCATGCTAGAAGCAGCCTCTGCGCCACGCGCATGAGCTACTCCATTCCACCATGTAAGCGCTCTGGATTCCAGGACACTGGAAGCATATAGGGTTCGTCTGTCTGAGGGGCATTGGGTGTGGAGGAAAGTGTTTTCTATCTTCTCGAGCCATTGGAGCATCACGGTGGCTCCTCCAAGACCTGTGAACTTTGGAGGGTTACCCGCGTTAAAGGATTTAATGTTGTAACCAGAGGTGTTGGTATTGTTTTGGCTCAAGGCTTGGGCTATCGCGGCGGCCATTTCCTGGGAACGTTGCTGTCTACGCATGCGCGAGGCTTCTCTTCTCTGAAATCGGCGAGATAGCGGAGGCATTCTATAAAAGTTTTAATTTTAGTTAACATCTTGGTTTTTATCGCAAAATTTTAATCTTATAAAGCTTGGTTTCACGGAGTTAGATGCTATCAAAAGTTAAAGTAAAATAAATGACCCTAATTGCAGACTTAATAAAGGTAACAAATTCAAATCAGAAATCGACAATTCATGTATCACCATGACTTTCCGAATTCTCAATTTAAAATATACGAGTAAACGAGTATTGGAGATTGACGATTCATGTATCACCATGACTTTCCAATCTTCAATATAAAATATACAAGAAAATGAGTATTGGAGGTTGACAATTCATGTATCACCATGACTTTTCAAGTCCCCAACCTCAGAACATAATCGTAAATGGAAATTGAAAATCAACTATTCATGTATCACCATGACTTTTCGGATTTTCAAATCCAACAAACGAATATGTAAGTAAAATCAATAAAAATCGAAATTCAACAAAAATCGAAATATCGCGAAATAAAACATAAAATCATATACTGCGCAAGCGCGAGCATATTCACAAATAACGAGTAATTAACAATAAGCGCGCAAACATGAGATTTCTCTCATGCGCGAGAAGGGACTCTTAGGTATTCTAGGCCGTTACGTCTAACCACCTATCCTAAAGTCAACGAGCTCTGATACCAATCTGTAACACCCCGACCAAAGGCGGATTATACATCGGGGCGCCACATATTGTTTCATTACTCGTGACACTATTGGGTGTCAATATTTAATAAATACATTCATTTGCGCACGCGCAGGGTAAACACAAGATAACATAAATCATCATAAATCAATATATTATAAATCATAATATTCGAACAGCAATAACTTGTCTTGATACATTTTAATCTAGGTCCAAAATAAAGAAAACTTCCTATGTGTCCACAAGCTCCAAAACAGCTACTGCAACCCTGAACATGTGTTAAAATAAACGTCAAACACTTGCGTGTTGGTGAGAAATCAAGTTTAATACAATACATAGATAACAATAAAATCTGCGCGCAACATGTGTATGTCTGGTTTTCAACAAGGGTGTAATCTGATCGGGACCAACTCTAAGATTCATAAGACTGCCAGTGCTCACAATTGAGCTCACAAACAAGACTAACTGTGCATGTGTAAACAAAAGAGAAAATCATAAACGATAGTTCTCCCGTGTTCATCTAATGGTACCATGAAAACTGCGGAATAGACCGACAAGACGGTTAATGATCCACACATACAAATAAACAGCCAAGTCTACGTCCTCAACACATGGGATACTGCGCGACTAAAGTTTATAAACAAGTTTAAGACTCTAAGTTTGTATGAACACATGAACATCCCAAAACATTAAAAGCAAAAAGGGATTAGGTACGAGATTACTCACATGATAAACGATGCGGTGTAAGATAAAGCAAGAACCAACTTTAAACAAGCACAAGTTAACCTATAAATAAGATTATTGTTTTAATGATTTGTTTCAAGTCTTGATTATAAGTTAGCATAATTAATAAGTAAATTATTATATATAATATATATTACCGGAAAAGCAGGGCAGAACAGGGAGGAAGACGGAGGCAGAGAGGAAGACGGCAGAGAGAGCAAGGAGCAAGAGAACAGGAGAGATTAAGTGTTTGTGTGTGATGTGTTATGAAAATATTATTATTATTTATAGGAAAACCCTAGGAGACATAATCCCTAGAAAAGGGGAAAAGATCTTAAAAAGCAAAAGATTCCAAAAGCAAAAGATATGGAAAGATATGGCAGCTGCAGAGGCAAGATAAAGCTGTCAGGGAACAGTAAAAAAAGCATGGGCGGGTAGATAAAGGTACAGGTCAAGCATGGCAAAAGCAGATCTCAAAAGATTATGTCAGTCACTTTATCTGTCAACCAATGGGGTTGGTGCGCATGCTGCGCCGAAAGTAACTTTTCAGACATAAAGCAGATTAGGTCAACAGCTCAAAAGATAAGACAACACAAAAGCAAACGGCTAGATTTAAACAGAAGAAAACTCGAAGGATTCAGCGCGAGAAGGCTAAGGCGCGAAGGCAGACACAGAAGGTCAAGAGAGCGCGAGCGCGAAGGCAGACAGAACTAACCTTAACGCGTCGCGGAAAGAACTACCATTTCTAAGCGCGCCGCGGGAAGAATCACATTTCTTAGCGCGCCGCGGGAGGAACTAAAATTCCTAGCGCGCCGCGGGAAGAACTATAATTCTTCGCGCGTCGAGGGATGAACTACGATTCTTAGCGCGCTGCGAGAAGAACTACAATCCTTAGCGCGTCGCGGGAAGAACTACCGTTCTTAGCGCGCTGCGAGAAGAATTACAATTCTTAGCGCGCTGCGAGAAGAGTTCGTCTCGCGTATCGCTGAAACAGGTGGTCTTCACGCAGGATTCCTTGTAAGGGGTCTGGCGCGTGGAGCTGCGCAGACAACCTTAGGCGGGAAGAACCAAAGGACAAGCAAAGAGTTAGCAGAAAAAGAGGGAAACAAGGCGTAAGGGCGGGACGGCGGCAAGAGGGAAAAGAAGGCGGAAAGAGAGAAGGAGAGGGACGGGACGGCGGAAAGAAAGAGAGAGAAAGAGGCGGGAAGGAAAAGTATATTATTATTATTAAAAGTAAAATATAAGTATAAATAAATATTAAATCATAAAAGAAAGAGTTCGGGTCAGAGAAACGGGTACCTGGGTCGGGTCGGATCGGGGCAGATGTCACAATTTGGGCGGGAGTATTCCCGCCTTGCTCATTCCTTCAGGTGACACTGAATTATTGAGTTAGTGCCTTGTGCGTGTAGCCTTGCTATTAGTGCGGGTAGCCTTCCCTGATGGCTTGTATCCGCAGCTGCGGGGACAGGCGGGGTACTTCACCATTGGGAGGCTTTCCCTGCGGGAACAGCTGGCGTACTGCGCGTAAGGTCTTCATCTCTGAGCATGGTGGGTCCTGCGGAACCAGTTGGTCCTTGCGCAAACGTCCCTCTTCAAGGTGAGTCTTGCGGGTCCAACTGGGCTCTGCTGGGACCTACCTCTTCAAGTCCCCCCAGTCCAATGTTCTTCTCATGAATTGTTAATAAGTGAGGTGAACTTTGGACTTAATCAAGGGGTTTTGAAAAGGATTTAGTTTTAAGGTTGTCCGTGGGGATTCTTCCCGCGGTTTCCCTAATGTCACGCAGAAATTCCTGACTTTTCTGCTTGATCTTTGGGTATGATGCGGGTAGGTGTGTAACCTCCTCGCAAGTCAGGAGCGTTGAGTTCCACTTGTGTAGATTCTCCATGAGGTTTTGGTAGTTTTGAACATAGTGATCAATTATGTTAAAACAACCAATTCCATCTTGGAGCTTCAAACAATCTAGTTTTCGACGTTCCCGCTATGCGGGGATGTTATTCCCGTTTCCGCAAGCATGGCCCAGAAGATCCTTCTTGGTTTCAATTCCCTGCGGAGTGCTAGGTATGTGAAGGGTTTCGCCTTGACACTGTACCCGCACTCGTCTTATAGTTACTTTACTTCCAAGGTATTCCTGGCTTCAATTCCCTGCGGGTGCTAAGTATGTGAAGGGTTTTGCCTTGACACTGTACCCGCACCCGTCTTATAGTTACTTGGTTACCGAGGTATTCTTGGCTTCAATTCCCTGCAGGTGCTAAGTATGCGAAGGGTTTTGCCTTAACACTGTACTCGCACCTGTCTTATAGTTACTTGGTTGCCAAGGTAAGGGGTATAGTCCCGCTTACTTTTGAATCTTTTTGAATCTTTTTAAAATTCGAAGAGTTGGTGAAAGGATAAGAACAGTCCAAACTGTTGAAACGTCGTCCGACGGTTTCTTCTGACAGTGTCAGGACGTGCAGGAAGTTATGGCAACGTGACAGTATATGGTCATTCTAGACGCTTTTTCAGGCGCGTGGGCACGATTTTTCGGGCGCGTGGGTGCGGATTTTACGGCGCGCGTCCCGTCAACAGCTGTTGCCAGCTTGTTTTTTCCACGTATCATAGTTTCATTGCACCAGCTCTTTTCTCTCTCCTCCGCATTAAATGTATCGTATTCATTGCGATGAGTATATAAAGGGGGAGAGGGTTCACGGTAATCCACACTTTCACTTCTTTCTTCTTCTTCTAAGCGATTTCCGGCGAATACTAACTTTCTGTCGAGCATTCTCCTGAAATCGTTCTTTACCTCCAAAACATGTCTACTCATGATCCAGAAGCTACCCTCGAGGAGTCTGACTTGTATGTCGAGAACTCGACGTCTACGTCCGATAAGGACGATAAGAGCACTGCTGGCGAATGCCAGTGTGCTCTTCCCATCGAGCTTTACCGGTACATCGTCCGGAAGTTCATGCTCGAGCCGTTCGAGCCTGAGTTTCCGGAGCCACACCAGACGGTGTACGATGCCCCCAAGGGCAAAATAGGGGTATATGCCGCTTTCTTCGTCTATGGGAATCTTAGGTTCCCGTTGACGAAGTTTGTATACCGTGTTCTGGATAGACACGGTGTGCACCTGACCGAGGTACACCCAATGGCGATCGCCAAGATCCGCCATTTTGAGTGGGTGTGCCTCATTCTTGGCGTGGATCCCCCGTCGACCGCCTGATGACCTTCTACTCCTGGAGGTGTATCCAAGGCTGGTATACCCTGGTCACCCGGATCAAGGGTTTGAAGATCTGCGCTACCGAGCGCAGTCTTCGGTCTTGGAAGCGGGAGTTCTTTTACATCTCTGCCCGTGTCATCCCTATAGCGATGACATTTAAGAACGGGAGAGCTCTCCCCAGCCTTCACGCCTCCAACTACCAGGAGGCGGAATGGTTCTCCAAGATTTCCCGGATCCAGACTCCGGTTTACCGCTTTCCGGAGTCCGGGATGGTGATGCTTGGTATGAGCAGGGTGTGGAAGGATACTGGGGCGGATGCGCCACAGATTCCAATCGTACTTGAATACGGTTTGAACTTTATCCATTACGGTATGCTCCGTCTTCTTTGTTGATTTAAGGTTTTTTCTAACTGTTTTTCTTTTTATTTCAGAGGGAAATGACTTGCAGTCCCTCCTGCATCCGCGGGAAGCTGACGGTCCCGCTCGGTTGGGTACTCGTGCTCTTGACGAGAACGAGTTGCCCATCCTTGCGCAGACTGCGGATCGGTTTGCGGAGGCCTACCCGCCAGGCCACGAAATACTGAGCGCCACGCGGCCAGGTAAAAGACTATTTAACCATCGCCCTCTGAATGCTGAAACCTCTGCTGGAATTCCTCTAATCTTGTCATCTTCTGATGAGGAATCCGCAGATGGTCCTTTTCTTGCGCGGAAGAAGAAGGCTGTCGGCGGGAAGGGCAAGGCGAAGGTTGCCTCCACTGCCGATCAGGGGAACCGGTCTGAGTCGGAGACCGAGAGTGAAGAAGCGGCGGGGAACCCAGGTGGTGTTGAGACCACTGCTCCGGAGGTTGAAACGGCTGTCACCTCCGAGCAGCCCAGGACGACGACGGTGACCGGTACGAAGAGGCCGGCTCCATCGGGTTCTTCCCCGCCTGTTCGCACCTTCAAGCTCAAAAGGACCCGTAAGTGTACATAACTTTAACTTCATATCTTTCCGCTATTATACTTATATATCTTGTCTTCGTGCAGGCGTGGATGCTACGGCATTCCAGAGTGGAGCGGGAGGGAGCAGCTCTGGACCCATGAAGGTAGGTTTGGTCAACCTACCCGAGGCGATGACCCAGGCGGCTACGCCTGCTTGCAGTACTGGTTCAGTTGCTCATCCCGTTGAGCCAACTGTTCCAGCTGTAACATTATCCCCGCCGGCCGTCAGTGCCATTTTCACAGAATCCATCACTGAGCCGGCGGTGATTTCTCTTGCGGGTTCTTCCGCAGCCGCGGCCATAGTTGTGAGTTCACCTCCGGTGAGTTCACCTCCGTTGGTTTCCACCGCGGCAGCCTCCACCATGCCTCCTCCGGCGCCTGCGACTACGGCCAGTCCTTCAGGTACGTTTGGGGTTGGGGCGTCTAGCCAATTCTTGCCTCCTTCCCGTCTCCTTGACCTTTTGGATGGATATCCCTTAGGTTCAGGTGATGGGTTTGGTGGCTATCGGCCTGTTGTCGACCCTACAGGTGCGTAGGGTTATTTTGGCCTATATCCCTTTAATCATTTCTCTCTCTTTAACTGTTTTTTGTTTTATTGCAGTTCGTGATTCCAACGAGGTGTACGCTCCTCGGTGGAAGATCCGCCGGGGAACGACCCTCCGGACTGCTGAGGAGTGCGTCGAATGGGTGCGTCACGCCGCCCCAAGCGGTGCGCTGGGGGAGGCCATGGCCAGCTACCAGGAAGGTAGGCTGTCCAACGAGCTCCGAATCCTCCTCGCCCGGATGCAGCCGCGCGTCGAGCTACTTTGTCGTGAAAACGACAAGTTAAAGACGGCGCGTAGCCTTGAAGTGGCTCAGGCGCGGGTTATCCGGGAGGAGAATGCGAAGCTTGCCGCCGTTGCTGCGGAAAAGGAGAATGCCTTCAAGGCCCTCGAGGTTGAAGTTCAGGCCCGGCTCGAGGCCCGTTCCAAGGCTGCCCAAGCTGTTTACGAACAGCTTTGGTTGGCTAAGGAAACTGCACAGAATGCAACCGAGAGGGCCACCAAGGCTGAAGCTGTTGCTAAGCCTCTACGCATCGAGAATGAGGAACTTAAAGCCAAATTAGAGAGGCTCCAGCAGGCTCATGATGCTTTGGCCATGGAAGATGTCAAGAAGCTCCAAGAGATCTTGGACCGGAGGGGGGTGCTTGACCAAACTGAGCGTAAGCTAAAGGGCGTCGAAGAGGCTGCAACCAAAGATGTGTTGCTTGCCAACCTTACAAAGAACGAAGCCGAACGCGCCCGTAATGAAGCTCAAGCTGCCCTCCAGGAGGCTCTGGTTACCAAGGAATGGCTTCTTCGAGAAGCGTTGTCGCAGGTATGCGTAGTTTCACAATTT
Organism: Bidens hawaiensis; assembly: GCF_021521415.1. Classification (NCBI taxonomy): domain Eukaryota; kingdom Viridiplantae; phylum Streptophyta; class Magnoliopsida; order Asterales; family Asteraceae; genus Bidens; species Bidens hawaiensis. The sequence goes on from NW_027499360.1 coordinate 57,463, forward strand.
CTTTACGCTTTTCTTTAGAAGAGTTTTTGATATACTTCTGTTTTTTAGGTTGTGCATCGGGTGTTCACGAACACATCATATGACGATGCGATGAGCGCAGCCCTCAACGCTTCTCATGAGGATGGGGAAAAGGCTGGCTTCCTGCTTGGTCTAGGGTTTGTTGAACAAGGCATTCCGCCTTCCAACTTCCCTCTTTACAATGTGGATACTGAAGCTGCGTATGACCAAGCAGTGAATCAGTATGCCGCATTCCCGCATCCGGTGGTGGAGAAGGTAAACGAGATTGCTGCTGCTGATGATGGGCTAGCTATCCTCAAAGCTTTCCTTGAACCGCCACACTCTACTGATGGTGCGGGTCCAAGTGGGAGTGGTCCTGAAGCTTGATACTTTAGATCCCTTTCCACCATTAGAGTAGATTTTTATGTTTGTAGACTTCTAATCTTGTATGCGGGTATGTACCCAGCAATTCTTGTAATGTTTGAATGTTGATGGAATAAAAATTATTTGTTAATGCCTTGCGTTGTTTATTTCGCTCATATTTTGTTTTAACTTAGCAATTTCTTTAGTACTTAGATAAGTTAACTTTTCAACGTGGCAGATAATAAGTTAAAGTTTTGCTTCCTCTTTCGTGATTGTGCGGATAAGACCGTCACTTTCACTTAGTAGGATGGCTAAACTTTACATATATCTGACCTGCGTGGAAGTTTTCCTCATCTTTTCCTTTGAAATTTTTTAAGTGTTTTGAATAAGTTAACCTTTCGACGCGCGGTTGCCAATAGGTCAATGTTCAGTTTCCTCTATCATGATTGTGCGGGTAGGACCGTCACTTTCATTTATTGGGATGACCAAACTTCACCTATAGCTGACCTGCGTGAAGGTTTTCCTTAGAAATTTTTACAGTTTTATGTGTTTATGCGGGTTTTGCCGCCTTCCACACGCAACGACTTACTTATTCCCATATTTATGCGGTGAATACCGGCATATCAGCGTGGGAAGTTCATAAGTATAAAGGTAAGGCTATCAACACAATGTGAAAGGAGAATCATTTCCATTAGAAGTGGCTCTAGGCCTTTTCTTTACAAGTTTGGAATTGATCTACATGTAACATTTGCGTAATTGAGCTCCGTTCCATGTTCTTGGGATAGAAGTGCCATCGAGCCTTTCGAGCCGGTATGCGCCTTTTCCCAAAACTTCTTTGATAATGTACGGTCCTTCCCAGACCGGTGCCAGTTTTCCTGGGCGCTCTTGGTTTGAAGCCTCGTTGTTACGCAATATGTAGTCTCCTACATTGAAGTTGCAGAGTTTTACCCGCGTGTTGTAGTACTTTTGCATTTGTCGCTTGTAGTTTTCTTCACGCGCTGCGGCTAAGTCTCTGCGTTCCTCGGTTAGCATAAGGTCTAACCGTCTTTCCGCATCATTGTCTTCTGGCTGAATCAAGACCCTTGGTGAGGGCAAACCAATTTCGACTGGGACCATGGCTTCAGTGCCATAAGTGAGGCTGAACGGGGTTTCTCCCGTACTGGCCTTTTTCAGCGTTCTGTTTGCCCAAAGGACGTGTGGAACTTCGTCTACCCAGCCGGATCTGTGTTCCAGGAGTCTTTTCTTTATGCCTTCGACGATGCTTTTATTTGCTCTTTCCACCTCACCGTTACCTTGCGGGTGTGCCACTGAGGTAAAGGTGTGGGTGATTTGAAGTTCTTCTAGCCACTTTTGTAGCTTCTTGTCAGCAAAGTTGGTGCCGTTATCACTCACCAAAGTCTGTGGAAGTCTAAAACGACAAATAATAAATTCCCAAATAAATTTTTTAATATGTTTTGCGGTTGTTTGGGCCAAGGGTTTTGCTTCTATCCACTTGGTGAAGTAGTCGATGGCTACTACTAGGAACTGAACGTTTCCTGCTGCTGTAGGAAATGGGCCTGTCACATCGATGGCCCAATTCTGAAATGCCCATGAAGAGGTGACTGGAACAAGTTCATTCTTCGGGCGATGCGTGTTGGGTGCGTAGAGCTGGCAAGACCTACACTTTCTGATGTATGCCAGCGCATCCGTATGCATCCCCGGCCAAAAGTATCCCGCGTTGTTTAACTTAGCTACAACAGCGCGTGGACCTGCGTGTACTCCACAGATGCCTTCGTGTACTTCCCTTAGGAGGTAGTCAGCATCTTGGTTGTCCACGCATCTTAAGAGTGGGCCAAGAAAGTTACGTCTGTAAAGGATGTCATCGATGAGTTGATAGTTTAATGCTTTACAACGTATTTTTCTTGCCTGTGTTTTTGACTCTGGTAGTATACCCGCTGCAAGGTAATTTATTATCGGTGTCATCCACGTTTCTGTGCCGGTTTGGATGACACAAATTTCCTTGTGCGGGACTGATGGTGCTTCAAGGAGTTCAATGCGGATGTCCTTTCCCAAATGGGTGAAGGCTAATGATGCAAGCTTGCTTAACGCATCCGCAGATTTGTTTTCGCTACGCTTGACGTGTATGACTTTACAATCATTAAAATTGCGCATAAGGGTTTTTGCTTGCGCGAGGTACCGGGCCATTGTGTCGTTCACGGCCGTGTACGTTCCGTTTATTTGGTTGGCTACTAACATGGAATCCACGTGGGCTTCCAAGTTTTTCACTCCCATTTTACACGCAATTCTCAGCCCGGCCAAGAATGCTTCATACTCGGCTTCGTTATTCGTACTTGAAAAATCCAGTCGAATAGCGTAAGTGTATTCTTAGCCTGCTGGGTTGGTTAGTTTCAACCCTGCGCCTGAACCCTCGTTGCTGGCTGCTCCATCGGTGTAGAGTCGCCAGACATCATTGATGTCCTGTGCTGGGGAGGGTTGAGCCTCCTCCTGGCACTCTTTCTCCCGCGAAGCGGGGACTTCTGCTATAAAGTCGGCCAGAACCTGGCCTTTTATGGCTGGTCTTGGCTTGTACTTTATCGCATATTCCCCCAACTCAATTGCCCATTTGGCTAGACGTCCCGATAACTCGGGTTTGCCTAGAACGTTTGCAAGTTTGAAGTTGGTGAGAATGGTGATTGGGTGACCTTGGAAATATCGTCTTAGCCTGCGTGAAGCCTATACAAGTGCTAAGACTAGTTTTTCCAGGGTGGAGTACCGGGTTTCTACGTCTGTTAGGACACGGCTAACATAGTAAATAGGCATCTGGATACCTTTTCGCTCTACTAGCAGGATTGCCCCGGTTGCTCTATCTGTGGCAGAAAGATATATGATTAATTCCTCCCCCGCTTCTGGTGCTGTGAGTGTTGGGAGTTCGATCAAGCGTGACCGAATTTCCTGAAAAGCTGCTTCCGCTTCTGGTGTCCAGCGGAAGTGCGTTTTCTTTAAACAGTTTCTCAATGTTGACACGAATGGGAACGACCTATCCGCATGGTTTGACAAAAAGCGGTTAAGTGCGACTAGGCGTCCATTCAGTGTCTGGGCTTGCTTGATGGTAATAGGTGATTCCATTTTGATAATGGCTTCGACCTTTTCAGGGTTCGCTCTGAAGCCATCTTTAGTAACAATGACTCCCAAGAACTTCCCTTCTTCCATCCCAAAGGAACACTTGCTCGGGTTGAGCTTCATGTTTATCTTTCTGAGCGTGTTGAAAGTTTCTTCGATGTCTTTCAACATCGCTTCTGGCTCAGGGCTTTTGATGACCAAATCATCCATGTAGACTTCCAAGTTTCTCCCAATTTGGGCATGAAACTCTTTGTCCATCAGGCGTTGGTATGTGGACCTTGCATTCTTAAGTCCGAATGGCATCATTTGATAACAAAATGTGCCATCGGGTGTTCGAAATGCGGTTTTGTCTTGATCATCTACAGCCATGTGGATTTGATGGTACCCCTTATATGCGTCAAAGAAGCATTTAAGGCGAAACGGTGCTAATGAATCCACTTTGAGGTCAATTTCGGGTAACGGGTAACAATATTTGGGGCATGCTTTGTTTAAATATTTGAAATCTATACACATGCGCCATTGTTTGTTAGCCTTCGGTACCATAACGGGATTTGCAACCCATGTTTGATATCTACTAACGCGTACGATGCCTGCGTCAAGGAGTTCCTTGACTTGGGTTCTACACGCGTTAGCCTGTTCCGCCCCCATTACTCTGCGCTTTTGTATGACTGGCGTAAAAGCCGGGTCACACTTGAGCTTATGCTCTGCTTTACTTCGAGGTACACCAGTCATGTCAGCTGGTGTCCACGCGAAGATGTCAGCGTTTCTCTGTAGTAAGCGTTTGAGTAAGGTGCGCGTAGGATCAGCGATTGTTGGGCCAATTGTAACAGCCTGGTCAGGGTATTTGCCATTGAGGGCCCATTTTTCTGGTTCGGTAATGGTTGGTTTAGCCATCTTTGGTTTGGGTTTAGATGAGACGGATGCGATGCATACCTGGGGGATACCGGTGATCATCGCTACACCCTCAGCAGTTGGCCATCCCATCATGCCGTGGACTGAAGATACCACGGCGTTGAATCTTGCCATCCCGTCTCTCCCGAAGAGAATGTCGTATGTGTGATGTGGGTTCCTCATTACGACGAAGTCCACGTCTTCTGTGCGGGAGTATTTCCCGTCCGTGAGAATGACGGGGAAAGATAGGATACCCAGGGGGGTGTTTGTGCTGCCGTCGAACCCTTCCATTGAGGCGTAAACCGTTTCCAGGCGTTCTTTGTCTTCGTCGTCTAGCTTGTCGAAGAACTGCCTGTACATAACCGTTGACGAGGCGCCGTTGTCAGCAAGAGTGCGGGAAGTTATGTAATGCCCCAGCTGGCTTTTGATGACGATAGGGCCTTCCTTGCTGGGTCCTCCTGGCACTCGCGGGAAGCGCACCTCAGCTTCCTTCCATTCGCATGGTTCTGTCGTTCGTCTTTTTCTTCCTCTGATGTTGCCATGAACCATGTGGATGCTGATGTCAACGGGCTTTCGTCCGTTGCCTTTATACCGGTTATCATTCCTTCCTCCATTCTTGATTGATGCCACAAGGTGTGCAAGTCTTCCATCCTTGACGAATGTTTCAACAATATCCTTCAAGGATGCACACTCCTCTGTACTGTGACCCTTTGTCCCGTGGAAGTCACAGGATTTGCTCTGATCCGCATTAGGTCGTTGCCGGATCATTGGAGCTTTTGGCCATGAGAGTTTTTCGGTGGCAAATATCTCCGTGACGCTTTTGATGAGTGGCGTCCACCGGTGTTTTCGGCTTGAAGGGTGCGTGTTATCCCTTCCGCCAACAAGAGGGCGAGAGCTGGATGAGGTGTCAAAGTTTACCCTTGACTGCAAAATACCTAGCTTCCTCTTTTTGTTCTGCCGGGCGATCCGAACATTGTTTTCTCTGGTCCTCTGCGTGTAGAGATGTGTACTCTGGGGAAGATCCCTACCCAGTTGCTTCTCCGTCTCGGCAAATCGCTTGGCCGCCGTCATGATGGCTTGTAATCCAAAGTTTATACATCATTCTTTTTTTTGTAATTTTACAATATTAACAGAATATAAAGACCGGAATAAATGAAATACAGTTACGGGTGTGAGACACTGGTAGGTCCACTTTTAAACCCAAACATATGATATACAAAATCTTTGATTACACACACACACATACTCCACCTCGAGTCAAAACTTACAACATTTCAAAATTCTCATTCAAATCTCGAATAATTACAGGTCAAATATTCACAAAACCCTAGTGAGTTCATGCTTTTTCTTCACCAATTTTGCAACTTTTAATATGGGTTTGTGTTATTATGTGGATCTTGATGTGGGTTTTTCTTAATTCTAATAAAGGTTTGTGATTTTTTGATTTTGAAGTTGAAAGCACATGGATGGTAATATGGGTTATAGTATTATTGCTGATCATGCAACTTCAAGTAATCAAATCCGGTGGTTGGTTTCGGTTTTTGGGGGAATTGTCATGTGTAAAATTGTAAGTATTTGTCTCCTTTAATGGGTGTTTGGATGTATGATATTCATTAAGGTTTTAAAGGGTATAGAAGTAATTGTTATTTATCCTTTGGTAGTTTGGTAGTTGAATTTGTTTTTAGATAATATCAAGTTTGGTTATTCAGAATTGATTCATTGGGTGTAAACGAGCCGAGCTGAGCCTGACTAGGCTTGAGCTCTGCTTGTTTCGAGTTCTTTTTCTAAGCTTGTGAGCCGTGTTTTCATGCTCAGGTTTGGCTCGTTTATTACTTATTAATTAATTTTTATACTTTTTTAAACATTTTGAAAAAAATCTTACACGAGCTTAAACTCGGCTGGAGCTTGTGTAGAACCTTAAACGAGCCAAATCTCGGCTCAAGCTCGGTTGTGTAGTGTGAAATTAATATATAGAAGTCCAACAGACTTAAAACTTAAAAATACACGAGGCTCGTTTAAGCTTGTGTAGCCTAAACGATCTGTGCTCATACAAGGCTCGAGCTTGGGCTCGATAACTAAACCAGCTTATTTTGAGTCTTGGGCTCGGCTTATGCTTGATAAGGCTTGCCTTGTTTCAAGCTTTTCGATCCGATCTCGAATAACTCGCGAGCAACTCGGCACATTTACACCCCTAATTATCTGACCCTTAAGTTTGGTTTCAAAAACCAAGCCTTTAACTGGTAAGATAATGATAAACAGAATTATTCTACCAAACATAATATATCATGATAATCAAAATTATCACTTGTAAACCAAATACTGCAACTTCAAGTCAAAGTTGCAATTATCATAACCTTAATATTTGACAATGAATATTAATGTGCTCTATGATCTTGTCTTGAAGGCCTATGAACTTACAGGCGTAATTAGCCCCTTGATCTTCAAAGGTTTTCTCAAACTAGAAAACAAGCAAAAACTCGAATGGAAAAACAGGTTTGTGTTCGTTTTATCTTGATACATACTTTTTTTTTTCTTATATATATTTTTTTCTAACTTGATATTGATTTATCTTTTTAGGGGCTTTTCTACTTTCCATGCACTTTTTGCAGCCATTGGTTCTATGTACTTTTTGGTCTTTACAGATCTTTTTGATGAGGATTCAAAAGAGGAGTTGATTATTAACCGATCATCTGCAGCATCCGATACTCTACTTGGGGTACGTCTTTGTTGTTATCTTCTATCAAATACTTATTATTTACTGTCTTTATTTGATGGAATGATGGGTTATATTTGCATAATTGTATTAGTGTGAGACATAGATATGATTGTGGGCCCCGTTCCTGTAAAACTAAAGTGTGATCACACGGTGAAAAACGATACAGTGTTTATGATGTTTTTGTTTTTATATTGTTGCAGATGTCAATTGGTTATTTCTTTTCAGACTTGGCGATGATAATATGGACTTATCCAACTTTAGGCGGTCTTGAATATGTAAGTATACTTTGACTTGGGTCAAACAAAGTAAATATATATAAATCAGTGGTAATTCAGTCATCTTATACAAAAAATTTTTGTCAAATGACACGGGGCAGGTTCGGCCCGTTGTATCCTATGACTTGGGTCAAACAAACTAAGCGTGCTAAATTCATCGGTTATTTAGTCATGTTAGACCATTTTTTAATCAAATGACACGGGCCAGGCTCGACTTATTGTATAGTTTGACTTGGGTTAAGCAAACTGAACATATGTAGTTCAGGGGTAATTTAGTCATGCTAGATCTTTTTTTTGGTCAAATGAAGACGGGTCAGGCTTGCCCTGTTGCATACTTTAGCACTAATGTAGCTTGGGTCAAACAGTCAACATATACAAATCAGGCGTAATTTAGTCATTTTAGATACAAAACTAATAATTATGGCCATTGAACTGACACAATATCTTCGTTTTATTAGTTTCTTGATAATATTAATCTTGGTCCATTACAGATAATGCACCATGGGCTCTCTTTGTTTGCAATTATTCAATCCCTTGTAAGCGGTCAAGTTCAGTTTTACATCCTTATTGTTCTTTTCACAGAGATCACAACGCCCTTTGTGAATTTAAGATGGTAATAAATCGACATATAAACATTCAATGATTCATTTAAAGTTCCAAAAATCGATTATTATATATGTATATGTAGGTATCTAGATGTAGCTGGGAAGAAGAACTCTACACTTTACTTGTTGAATGGTGTTGCAATGTTTATAGGGTGGCTGGTAATGCCTAATCTATTATACCCTAAGTTTCTTTATATAGGGTAAAATTGTCTTTTTGGTGATAAATGTTGACGGGGTTGAGTTCGTGCAGGTGGCAAGGGTCATCTTGTTCGTCTTCTTATTCTACCACCTGTTTACACATTCTGATCAGGTAAATATTTTTTGTGACTCTTGGCCTTTTATTTATGAATGGGTTGACTTGGTCAAATGGGTCATAATTTGTTCAAAAAGTAAGTTTGATGCATGTAACCTTCTTGATTTGACCATACCCATCATCCAACTTATCTGACCCTACGGTGCACACGAGTCGAGTCAAGCTAAGCCCAAAGCTTGACTAGGCTCGAGCTCGGCTCATTTAACTTACATGAGTAGTTTTTCTAGCTTGGGCCCGGCTTGTATGTTATTTATTAGTTAATTTATATACATTTTTAATTAATTTTTTTTATATTTATAGTTAAAAATTGTATATCTAACAAAATATATGTTCTCATTTTTTTTCATATTTTTTTATATATAATTATAAGATATTTATATAAATATATATTAGATATATTATATTAAAACTATATAAGTAATAGGCTCGCGAGCCAGCTTGAGCTCTATAAGTGACGCCCGGGCTTGGACTCATGTATTAAACAAGCTTATTTTTTTGGCTCGAGCTTGTTTAAGCTCGGCTATATTCGAGCTTTTAGTTCGCGGATCTCGAGTAGCTTATGAGAGGTTTAGCTCGTTTATACCCTAATTTGACCCGTTCATTTTGGCACATGTTTTCAGGTGAAGTTAGTGTTTTATCCATTGGGATATTACACCTTGTTGACAATCCCACCAATGTTAGCAATGATGAATTTGTTTTGGTTTTGGAAGATTGCCAAGGGAATGATAAAAACTCTCACCAAGTTAAGAAAACAGAGCTAATTATGGAAACTTATTGTTGATTTGTAATCAAGGTTAAACTACCATGTTTCATATGTTCCATGTAATTACTCGTAAAATTGGTAATAATATACAATTTTCGTTGGTTTTGGAGGTTAGAATTTGCCCAAAAGATTTTTGTTGAGTTAATTGCTCAGATGCTCTCTAAAGTTTGTTTGTATTGAACATATTCTCCCCGCATTTCTAAAGTAACATGCATGTTCTCTAAACTGTATCTAAAATGTAACACGGAAGCTCCTTGTAGTGGTTGCGCGTTAGCTTTGGGAATTAAGCGCATGTGAGATGTCCTTTTTCCCCTTAATAATTAAAAAAGAAGAGTATTTTAGAAAATAAAAATCAAATTTAAACTTCATAACATAAAATAAATTAAGTAAATTGACCCACTATGTTTGCCTTAATATCACAACATGTGGTACTGTTTTGATACCAATATCATATAGAGATGGACATTTCATAACAAATACCAGCGTCTATGTCATAGATTCAAGATGAAAGATTAAGAATAATGAAACATATTTAATTCTTAAGTTTTGTAATAAATAAAAAATAGAGTAAGTTGGCATATGAATATGTCGGCCCCACAAAACCCGCCTGACTGACCGTTTAAAAAAAGGGTTAAATAGCCATTGTCATTGTGTCTCCAAGCTGTTCAGATCCACCATTCCCTCTTGCTACTGGATTTTGAGATTCGGTAAGTAACTTAATTAACTTCTAGTTTTTGATATTGCAATTGTTAAAATCATGATATAATTCATAATAGCTACTTCTAATTCCATGCATTTATGATTTCTAGCTTTTTTTTTTGCTCAACAAAAACCTCTTTAACTCCTATTTTCTGATTAATATATATACTTCTGAATAAGCTAATTGTTGTTGTAGTTTTTTCCCTCCTGCTTTACCAGGTAATCAGATGACTAATATGTATATGATTACGTGTGAAATGAAATTATATTGAGAAATGCAAAAAAAATATATCTAAGCCATTGATTAGGTGTAATAAGTGGATTAAAATTATAATGAGGAATTTGTAATTAGAAAGAGATTTAATGTACCAAGATTTTAATGAAAAAAAAGAGAAGGTAATTTGAGCTTTTTTGTGTAGGCTTTTTGAAATTTAACAAGAATTATTAATATCATTTGTTTTGTTTGTTATTATTACTCACTAATTCAAAGTTACAAATTAACTAAAAAAACCTTATATGCTATTTTTTAATTGATACTTTTAATCAAAAATATTGTTAAATCAAAAATCAAATTTCTTCATTCGTATTACTTCAAATTTGTAAAATACTATATTTATTTTTATGTACAATGGTGGTATTACGATCTCTCCCGGTTCTAAAATCCAGCAATTGAATTCATGTCATGTCATTAGATTCCTCCCGATTTATTAGAACTAAAAGAAATCTATTTAAGCATCTTATTGCTTTAGTTGAAAGTTCTATTTGAAATGAAATATGGTCATTCACGATGACCCGCTAAACTTCCATGGTTGAATGTTAAAGCACCCAACTCATTCGTAGGTTCAATTCTACTAGGTGCACACCAATGGGATCCTCTAATAAGTTTATTGGAATTAGCTTTGTATCAATGAAATCTCATTATCCATACATAACAACTTGATATGGTATACTCAGTATCATACTACATACCTTGATTCATCCATAAATCTATTTGATTCCCTATGAGTTCTAGACTCTAGTCTCAATAATACTACTTATTCTTATTGTATTACAAGTGTATGATATTAACATGATTTGTCATTTGCTATATGTAGTTAAATGTGGAAATAAAAAATAGTTTATATATTTAGTTCTGTGTAGCGTGTAGGTACATATATGTAACGTGTAAGTGGTATTACAAATACAAATGTGGGATATTTTATTGTCATGTGTAGGTTAATATATGCATTGTGTTTGTGGTATTACGAACTGGGTACTGAACTGAAAATCTTTTGAGAGTTAGATAAATTCGTAAATGGTTTTCGAAGATGGTTTATGATGAACGTATTAATATTGAATCAAAATTTAAAAACTAACCATTTTGAGATATTAATAATATATTGATTTGTAAGTTTCTTCTAATAATGATTAATAGTTATCAAAACAGAAAAGAAATGGTATATGACTAATATACGCTTTTGATTATTAATTCAGAAAATAAAAGGAAGTTATGTAATTGATTAGAATCGTTTCTTGCATTTCTTTCTATAACATCTCCTTGCATGAACCTTACACTTTGATATATATCTCTCTCTCTCTCATATAATTTCCTATCAAAGGGTGAGGGGGGGGGGGGGGGGGCATGTGATGGTGGTGGATGGCGCGTGGTGGTGAGAAAAAGGGGGCGAGAAGATGATTGTAACGTATCCTCCACATGCCCACATAAGCATGTTTTTGACACGTTGGCATGCCACATACTCAACATATTAACGAAGTTAGGATTCTGCTAGTATGAGATCATGAAAATAGGTTAAAAGATAAGATTGTCAATGGACATTTGGTTAGTTGGGACTGTTATCTGTCAATAATCAACAATTGGGATTATTTAAATCCGATTTTCTTAAAAATATTATACACACATTAACAACTAATGCAGCACAAAAATTCTCAAACTACCACTTATTAAAAACAATTTAAGTATGTTATTACTAATTATGATTTTGTCGATGGTCGGGATATATTTCTCACACTACTCGTACTAAGATAATTTAACATTTTAATAATCTTGATAATTCATAATGGCAGAAGAAAGAACACTCACAATGGAAAAGAAGCGATTTGGAGTTTGGAGAAAATGAAGAAAACCATACAAAGCAGATTTCATCATCTATTTACATTGCATCTGGTAAATTGTTAACTGATTTTATAATTTTTAACTGAAAAATTGGATATAAATAATTCTCACTATGGAGCATTTAACAATCCAAATTAATAAGTTGGTTGTTCACAGTCCCATATTTTAATATATTTGTTCACAACAGTACGTGAATATTGACCTTCAGCCACACGAAAAAATGTGGCCGTAGGCCTTTAGCTACACACATTTGGTTCAGGTCATATGTGGCCAAAGGTCGCGACATCGTGGGTATGATATGGCCACACACAGTTTTTAGTGGCCTTATGTGGTAATAAGTGTGGCTAAAGGATACATGCATTAGTTGCTGGCCCTTCAATAAGTGTGGCTAAACGGTAGAAAATGGCCACATGACTATTTACTATGAGTGACCATTGCACGCATAGAGCCACATGAATTAATGTTTCAGCCACATGAATTTTATAATAATGTGGCCAATAGGGTTGTGTTAAGCATGCATTGTGACCTATACCGTGTGGATATAGCAAATCAATGGCCACTTAAATTTAATAATAGTGTGACTAATTATATTATATAGACACTGGATATTACATTAAAAGTGGCTAAAAATGTTTACTTGCCACTCAAACACTCCTTTGTAGATTATAGTGTGGCTATTGTCTTACCGTTTGTCACACATAATGCTTTTCGTAATTTAAAGTGTGGCTATTGTCAAACTTTTCGTCACACATAGTGAGGTATTGTGTGGCTAATCATATCATATAGACACTGGAGGTTATTGTCAATGTGGCTAAAAATGTAAAGTTGCCAGTCAAACACTCTTTTGTAGTTTGTGGTGTGGCCATTGTCTTACCGTTTGTCACACATAATGCTTTTGTAATATAAAGTGTGTCTATTATCATACTTTTGGTCACACATAGATAAATGTGGCTATTTCATAAGTTTAACAAACACAATAACATAAATTCAAAACAAGTTTACATTAACAAACCTTCACTAATAAGTTATGAATTCAAAATATTTGAAACTACTACTAATTACTACCGACCTCAAACTTTCTCATAAACTAATCAAATTGTTTTGGCCTCCTTTCTTCATTTTCCTTAAGTTCTTTTTCCGTTTATTCCATTCGTTGCATTCGTTCTTCCAACTCGTTTCTTGACTTCCTTTCATCTTTTTCCATTTCGGCTTTAACTTTTTGAACCTAAAATTGTTAAAATATTAGCATCATAACTAGTAAAGGGTTAATGTGAGGCGAAACCTCAAAGCACGACGACTATCACGCACAATCACATTAGACATAATGTATACACAAACAAAAACTTGAATCGACGACTCGTTGATGATAATAATCAATGTCAACTGTACTAAAAAGTCCTAACATGTATTCACACATCGTATCATGACAAATCAACCAAACATTCATCATACAACTTAACTTATGATCACTTAGTTCACGAGACAGATTATAGTGTGTACAAACTGATTTTATTCACTAAGAAAAGATAAAGTATAAATTCTACAAAATTTACTACAGTAGAATATATGAATTAGGTTTCTCAAAAAAAAATTATTATATTTTTCTCATACATACAAAACTAACAATAATTCAACCATTACAGATATGTACCAACAGCTCAGCAGATTGCACAACAAATACTTGTTTAATGGTTCTATCAACTTATTAATCTAAATTGTGCAAGACCAATTGGGTTGTCTTCAAAACTCATAATACTAACTTTCAGAACTGGAAACAACCCGTTTAGTTTTGTCATTAGGGAGTTATGGTGTCGGAAAGACATGCCAAAATATAACTCCCCGAATCAGCTTTGACCAGTGTTTTTGTAAAATCATAAAAACTATTCAAAACATGTCCAAAAATTACAAACTTTACCTTTCTGGAAACTAGACTCATAGTTCTATATCCTAGAATCAAAAATAGTTCAGTAATCATCGTTTAAAATCAAGTTACATACCAATAAATAAACGAAAACGAATATGTCAGCAAACTGTTGTCATTAAACAAGTGAAATACATACCTTTTTAGCGATGAAAGAAGATGTATTAAGCTTCAATTACAAGAATAACACTTAAAATTGAAAATCCCCAAACTTGGTTCTTAGGGTTCTTCACACTCAACACGAATCCGGAAAAAATCGAGATAGAATTGATGGAAACCGACACCACACGTGAATTCCTCTCGCAAAAATAATTACATTAGAGCCCGGAATCAAAGGATTTGGTTAAGAATTGAGTGAGTTAGAGAATTAATGATTGAGGATTATGGTGGGTGTAAAGAGATGAAGAAGAAGAATAATAAAAAGGAATGAAGAGAAAGAAAAAAAGATAGGTTAGATATGTGGTCAAATTAAATTTAAGAACAGGAGGATAATTCAAAATTTTTTTAAAGCAAAAAGGGGGTTGAATTTAATTTGAAGTTTTGAGGGAAGTGAAATTAATATGAACTATATATGAATTTATTTTATTTTTAATAATTAAAATAAAGAGTTGTTAGTGTGTGTGTGTGTGTATATATAACAACTAATTAAACCTTAAATAATATAAAAAATTGTATTTTAAATATAAAAACATATAAAATAAATACAAGTGATATTTATAGTTGCTCTAAAAGAGTTGTATAAGAGTGTAGTAATCAGTGTTAACACCCAATAAACCATACTTTCATTATTGGGTCATACTAGTTCTTGATCGGTGTTGGTGTCCCATTATAGCATCTATCATGTCACAGTTGCTCTAAAAGAGTTTTATAGGAGTGTCATTAGTCATGGTTAGGTGTTAACGCCTGAAACACACCATACTTTCGTCAATAGGCCTTATTTGGCATTGATTTGTGTAAATGGCCCAACATGTTATACATTCATCAATGGGCCTTGATTGGTATTAGTGGTCATTATAGCATCTATCATGTCTCTGTTGCTACAAGAGGGTTATATATGAGTGTAGTGAGCCATAGGCATGTGTCAACACCCGATAACATGTCATACTTTATTAATGGGCCATATTGGGCCTTGATTGTTATTAATGGCCGATATCGTCTCTATCATGTCATAGTTACGTTAACAGGTTGTATAGGAGTGTAGTGAGTCATAGTTGGTCTCATCAAATGGCGTTGATTGGTATTAGTGGCCCATTATATCACCTTATCATGTCATAGTCGCTACAAGGAGGTTGTATATGAGTGTAGTGAGCCATAGTCATGTGTCAACGCCCAATAACATGTTATACTTTTATTAATGGAACATATTGGGCCTTGATTGTTGTTAATGGCCCAATATATCTATATCATGTCATAGTTAATTTAACAGGTTGTATAGGAGTGTAGTGACTCATAGTTGGTGTTAACGCCCAGTAGCATGTCATTCGTTGCATTAATGGGCCGTCTTGGGCCTTGATTGTTATTAGTGACCCATTGTAGTCTCTATCATGTCATAGTTGCTCTAAAAGGGTTGAATATGAGTTTAGTGAGTCATAGTTTGGTTAAAGCCCAATAATATGTCATACTTTCATCAATGGGCCTTATTGGACCTTAACTGGTGTTTGTGGCCCATTATAGCCTTTATCACATCATAGTTGCTCTAAGAAGGTTGTATAGGAATGTCATTAGTCATAGTTAGATGTTAATGGCCGATAACATGTGATACTTTCATCAATAGGTCTTATTGGGCCTTGTTGGTGTTAGTGGCCCATTATAGCCTTTTTCATGTCATAGTCGCTCTAATGGGCCATATTAGAGCTTGTAATCTCTTAGTGGCCTATTATGGCATGTGATATGTAACATTATATATTTAAGGGTTATATCGTGTTATAGGGAGTCATATTAGACCATAATAGACAAAAACAAGTCATACATGTCCTAATATATTGGGCCTTGAAATCTCTAATGGCCCATTATGCATATAATTTTAAATTGTGTCTTAAGATGTACAACTCGCCTAACCCGTCGATATACATTAAACATCGGGGTGGAAAATGGGTTGGGTTGGGTTGGGTCGAAACGGGTTATGGGTCAGAACGGGTTAGGGTTGAAAAACGGGTCAACTAAAAAAAAGGTTGCTATGGTTCGGGTCGGAACGGGTCAGGTCAAAAGGTTTGGGTCATAACGGGTCCGGGTCAAATTGGGTCAAGGTCGGAACGGGTCAAAACGGGTTTCGGGTCTTTTTTTTATTTGAACAAGGACAACGGAGGAAATGTTTTAGTTTTATCATTAAAGTTCATGTTCCAGTCCAGTTCGTTTCAGCACTTAATAACTCATTTTTACAGCAAACAACATGCTAAACAGCTCGTTTAAGTGATTTTTCAGTCCGTTTCAGCACTCAACAGCTCGTTTTAACAGCAAACAACATGTTAAACACCTCGTTTCAGCAAGTTTCAGTTCGTTTCAGCACGTAACAGCTCATTTTTACAGCAAACATCATGTTAAACAACTCGTTTCAGTGTTTTTTCAGTCCGTTTCAGCACTTAACAACTCGTTTCAGCACTTAACAGCTCGTTTTTACAGCAAACAACACGCTAAACAGCTCGTTTCAGCGACATTTCATTCCGTTTCAGCACTTAACAGCTTGTTTTAACAGCAAACAGCATGTTAAACAGCTCGTTTCAGCAAGTTTTCAGTTCGTTTCAGCACGTAACAGCTCGTTTTTACAGCAAACGTCATGTTAAACAGCTCGTTTCAGCGATTTTTCAGTCCGTTTCAGCACTTAACAGCTCGTTTCAGCACTTAACAGCTCGTTTTTACAGCAAACAACATGCTAAACAGCTCGTTTCAGCGATTTTCAGTCCGTTTCAGCACTTAACAGCTCGTTTTAACAACAAACAGCATGTTAAACAGCTCGTTTCAGCAAGTTTTCAGTTCGTTTCAGCACGTAACAGCTCGTTTCATCGATTTTTCAGTCAATTTCAGCACGTTTTGACTAGTTTTGCAGCAATTCAGCAATAAAAAATCAGCAGTTCAGCTCGTTTTTGCCCGTTTCAGCAGGTTACATAACCAATACTTCAAAACGTTTTGTGTTTTCAATCCAGAAAATAAGTATAGGAAAACGTTTAGTGTTTTCAAAACCAGTATGCAAGTATGTCCGTGTTTTCAATCCAAAACCTGGTGTTACGTGTAACAGAGTTTTCTCAAAACCAAATGAATGCATTTGACTCGCTAACTGTTACCTAGTACAAGTGTTTTAAGTTATGAGAGTATGTTCAACAACACATGACTCTAAGACCCACGTATGAACTCACACACAAACACAAATTTGACCCGATGAATCGTTGGTGATAATAAGTAATGTCAACAGTATCGAAAGTCCTAACATGTATCCACACATCATATCATGGCAAAGCAACCAAATATTCTTCATACAACTTAACTTATGATCATTCAGTTCACGAGACAGATTATGACATGTACAAACTGATTTTATTCACAAAGAAAAGATTAAGGATAAATTCTACAAAATTTACCACAGTATGATATATGAATCCGGTTTCTCAAACAATTTTTATTATATTTTTCTCAAGCATAGAAAACTCACAATAATTCAACCATTACAGATAGGTACTAACAATTCAGCAAATCGCGCAACAAAAAATAGTTTAATGGTTCTATCAACTCATTAAACCAAATTATGTAAGACCGATTGGGTTATCTTTTAAACTCATAATACTAAGTTCCATAAGTGGAACCAACCCATTTGGGTTTGTCATAAGGGGGTTATGGTGTCCGAAAAATGGACCAGAATATAACTCCCCGAATCAGCTTTGACATATGTTTTTGTAAAATCATAAAAAGTATTTCAACACTCATCCAAAAATTACAAAATTTACCTTTCTGGAAACTAGACTCAGAATACTATATTCTAAAATCAACAATCGATCAATAATCATCGTTTAACAGCGAGTTACGGACCAATCAATAAATGAGAACGAATCTGTCAGCCAACTGTTCTCAACAAAACTCAAACCCTAACATGTTTATGACATCAATAGGGTTCTAATTAATCATGTTAAAAACCCCCGTTAGAAAATATAAATCCAACAATGATAAAAAGTAAAGATTCAAAAACGTCACTTGCAACTTGTATCAAGATTGTTTAAATTAGAACAAATACTAATCGATTGAATCCAAGACCTAATTGCTTACATTCAAACCATCGAACACCCAAATTTCTCAAAATTAAAGTATAAATCACCTACCTAACCAAGATGAGCTTCAATCGATGTTATGAGTGATGAAAGTATTAGAATCAGGTGATGGATTAGGGTTCAGATTGGTTACTGAAGGGTGGATGCCTGGTTGGTCACACAAAAGAATTAGAATGTGGCTATTAATGATCAATAGTCACACTTTTGTTTTAATGTAACTGTTAGCTTTTAGCCATACATAAAATTTATAAGTGGCTATAAAATAATGCTTTATGGTCACATAAACCCGTAAGTGTGACCATATGTATAAGCTTTTAGCCACATATGAAACAACTAAAGTGTGGCCATTAACTACTAACGGTCACACGTTTTGTTTGCTGTCACCGTTAACTTTTAGCCACACATAAAACTTATAAGTGGCTAACAAACAATACTCTATGGTCATATATACCCGTAAGTGTGGCCATATGTATTAGTTTTTAACCACATCGTTATCAAACTACTGTGAGCGTAGATCATATTTGGCCATAATTTACTAAGTGTGGCTAGTAAAAGTCACATTTTTTTATGAAAGTGTGGCTAACGGTTTCGAACAACTGTGTTTTTTGTCACACGAATTGAAAAAGTGTGGCTAAATGTTCCAGCAGGTGTGATTTTTTGCCACAAAAATCTAATTTATGTGGCTAATGGTTCTAACATGTGTGTTTTTAGTTCTAACAGGTGCGTTTTTAGTCACACGAATAACAAATGTGTGGCGAAAGCGACCTTTAGCCACACATTTAGACCGAGGTGTGGCAAACCGCCCAGAGCATGTGTGTGGCCAAAAGCCAATATTCACGTAGTGCAACGAGCCTCGGCTAACAAAAGATTAACTGCATTAGTGGCGGGTTGCCGAAAAATCGTTTTTGGCTAGAAAACTCAACCTTTTTTGTCAGAAAGCTCAACCCAAACACCACCATCACCACTTGTTGACAACCACCACTGTCGACAACCACCACGTGAAAATTAGAACAAAGTTTAGGCTCGAAAATCATATTGTCTTCAAATTTGTTTGTGGGTTGCCATTTCAAAAAAAAAAAGATGAATCTAAACATTATTCGTATATTTATTTGATATCCGTTTTAATTTGGATACAATTAAAACCATATAATAAGTTCATAGCCTAAATAATGTAGATGTAATGGTCAGTAAGGTCGACTTCATAAGAAATCAGTGGAAAATGCTAACAAAGTATTGTTTAATTACTAATTAATTAAACTTGGACGTACAAACGATTTCAAGTAGTTTGAAAGAAATTTAATTGTAAAAACATTTTAGAAAGCAAATACTTTGATCGTAAACAATAATGAGAAAAAGTAATCACCCTGGGCTTCAGATATAATAATTACTAATAACCTGGTTCTGTACATTGGGATATTTTTTCCCACGTTTTTTTGGCACCTTAGAACTTGCTTAATCTTCATTATACAAATCTTTCAAATGGAGTCAGATGCTCCATTAAGCTCCAATCACCCACAAAAAACATTATCACAAAGTCATAACATTAATAAGCAACTAAAATATATGAAACTAAGCATTAAAACACTACTCTCAACCCACACATCACTTAACACGACCATTCAATTCAATCCATCAATCTAAACCGGTTGGAAATTTGTAAACATTTTAAACGGGCCGGCAGTTATAAATAGGTTGTAACAAATGTTTGAACATGTTAATTGACATGCTATAAGCATATTGTAAGAAAGTTTAAAGCGTGTAAGATTATATGCTTTTATTTTAAAGTTAACATTTAAGCGGTTAACCTTAATATTTGTACAACCAGTATACGATCTGTTTATTAATCCGTTGATGGATTGCTTGTGTTGTTACTTATTTAGAGATCACGATGAGCCCCAAGATGGGAGACGTAGACATGATTAAGGACAATGTCATCCAAGGTCTTCTTTACCATGTCAAAAAAGAAGAGAACTATATATACCAACTTCCCCCATCAATTTCTATGGCACCTCGTACGCTACGAAATATGAGCCCACGTTCTTTGAACCCTCAGGTGGTCTCTATCGGCCCTCTGCACAGAGAAGATGAGAATGTGCAAGCATTTGAAGGGCAGAAAGCAAGGTATTTAGTTAATTTAATTGGACGTACAAAATCCCCGCCATAGGAGATATTAAAAATGTGTGTAGAGAAGGTGTATGCTTCAATTGAAAAAATCAAGGCGAGTTATGTTTGGACGAAGACCTATGATGATGCTGAAATTGTCGACATGATGATTATGGATGCTTGTTTCATACTTGAATTCCTATCCAAGGTGCGGGCTTCTGATGTGGATCTATACACGAAAGGAATATTGCTATCGACAAACGTATTTTTGGATTTGGTATTGCTAGAAAAACAGATCCCATTCTTTATTCTTGATGGAATATTTCAGTGCACTGTATTGAGATATAACCCTGAAGTCTCCTTCTTCAACTTATTAATCCACTTCTAAATTTCGTCAACGTCTTTAAAGCAGAAATAGAAATTGACAGTGTTTTTCTTATGCATACTCATCATATTCTTAGCCTTCTACATCAATGTTATAAGCCTTCGGTTTATGTTACAAAAGGTGAATTCACCTCGACAATCCCTTCGGCTTCAGATCTTGACCGGGCAGGGATGAACTTTAAACCTAACAATAATCCAACATGGCTGATGGAGATGGAAGTGAATCTATATGGTTTTCCAAGTTCTTTTGGATCTTGGAGTAAGCCAACTCTAAAAATACCGGTATTAAATATTGTTGATTCCACTGAGCTCGTTTTAAGGAATCTCATTGCATACGAGCAGACAGGTCTATATGGTACTCATGTTACATCATACGCCTTTGCGATGGATACATTGGTGGATTCTCAAGAAGATGTTGCCAAGTTGGTGGACTCGAAAGTCCTCTCTAACCGGCTGGGTTCAAATGAAGAAGTTGCTAATATCATCAACAACATAGCCAAAGAAATTGTATTGATGGATTTCTATTACGCGGATCAGTGGGAAAAATTGAGTAAGTACTATGAAGGTTACTGGCCGAAAAATATAGCAAAGTTGAGGAGGACTTACTTTAGTAGTCCATGGAATATCATTGCTCTGCTTGCTGGAATAATTTTATTTATTTTAACCGTGGTACAAACTATCTTTACTGTTAAGCCTACATGAAACAGCAAGCAGATTACTACTGTAAGTTTCATCTTCTTTTTTCTTTGTCACTTTAAATTAGATGTACTTAAGAGTTATTACGTACCATTCATAGAATTCAAACGAATTAGCATCATATTTGATTTCATTTAAACGTGTTTATTTGTAGAATTTAAAATATATTTTAGGTAATTATATGGTTGTTTACTTAGTATTACACTAACTATTTGCTTATGTTTTACATGTTCAAGGTCTCAAGTGGACAAGTGATTTGCATCTCGGTTTTCATATGTGGATGGCTGGGTGCTTATAGCATGTCATTTATTTGTGTAATGTTGTACTTGAATTATGTTTGGATGTGTGCTTATAGTTTATGTATTTTGAAATGTTCAACAACTATTAAGGCATCTGTATTAGGACCTATTTTGACAATATGATCGATTCAAGTTATTTAACCATTTAACCTAGCTGTAAAAATAATAATAATAATAATAATAATAATAATAATAATAATAATAATAATAATAATAATAATAATAATAAGTAAAGTTAAAGGATAACCGTAATTACTTTTGATAATCAAAGGGGTGATTTTGAGATCTATTTGATTTTACATAAGAATAAAGTTGGAGGACCAGTTTGTCAGCTAGTGAATGTTAATTTAATGTTCCCATCATCCTAGGTCACGATTTTCGGCACCGACGCTGGCTCCGGCCACCCTACGATTTTTAGCAGCAATCGATTCTATCGATGAGCCAAAAGATTTCAACAAGAAGTTAAGGATGAAAGATAGAAGACGCTATGAAAAAAAAAATACATGCCCTTAAAGAAAATGACATGTGGATACTCGAAGACCTACCCGGAGGAAAACATGCTATTGACTTAAAAATTGGTTTATAAGGTATAATATAAACCCGATGGAAAAGTGGAGAGGTACAAGGCTTGGCTTGTGACAAAAGGCTTCATTCAAATGGCTGGCGTGGACTGTCATGATAGTGTTGCTTCGGTGGCCAAACTAGTCACTGTTCAAACTCTTTTAGCAATTGCTACTAGAATAAATTGGTTGATATATCAACTTGATGTGAATAATTCAATTCTTCATTGGGAATTAAACGAAGAGGAGTATATGAAAAATTTGTTGCGATTCGTACGTCAGTTTTAATAAAACAGTCAATGAAAACAGTTTAATGGTTTAATGCAGTGGAAATAAATAAATGTTCAAACGATCCATATCGAACTTTGGATCTCCCACTAGGAGTCCATATGCAAACTAAATAGAAACAATCAAACATGTTTTCAACGGATTAAACTTTTAATCCAAATATGTTTTTTCACTAATTAGATTATTTACGTAAACTATTTATTTAAAATTTATTATTGTTGAGTTTGTGTGTTGTATCTTGTATGAAAGGGCTAACATAATCCAGTCGATGTTGGTTCGCCTGGTCTCATCGAGTCATCGTGGTCACTGGTTGCAGCTCGCATGTCAAGGGTACCATCTACCGGTTTTTTCTTTTTAGAAGTTAGGTTAAACAAATAGGGGAAATTGGTTATTAAGGAAACAATAATAGAAGAATCATACTCCGAAGTATTTTGTATTAACAGATCGTCGTTGTGAAAATTTGAGCACTCTAATGAAAATGCGTGCTTGGTGCGTTTAGACAGAAATAATAAATATACATATTTAAGCACAACCAATCATATGTTAAAGGGTATTATACAATACTTTTAACACTAGAGATCAAATCTTAATCGGATGTCTGTATTGTGAAGTCATATTAAGTTATACATAGTACTTATGCTATAACAAAGTGTGATAGTAGTTCACACACAACTCCATGTAATCAGTTGATCACGCATACCATTCCCTGGTAAAGTATATATACAAACCATATTCATAAACACAGTCACGACAAACTATATATAGTCACGCCGAATTGTATATAGTGATGTTGAACTATGTGAAAGACTTACCTTCCATAATTGATCCTGATTGCATTATTGAAAAACGTTAACGAGTAACAACTCCTTGTCAAACAAAGATAGTGTTAAGGTGTTATCCTTTGTATATTTATCAACTTCATATTCTTCGAATACCGTGCAACGTTTGCAACCGGAATATTCTAAGATCCTTAAGTATCATTGTAGCTACGTCTACAAATTCTTTGACCCTATTGTGGCATCATTGTTTTCATAATCTATTTGACTCCAGCGTACAATATTTACCAACCTTTCATGGTAGAGAAATATTAAATGTTTAGGTTCTTCTGTATAATGACATTTAGCATTTATGTAATACTGAATGAATGTTTGTGCTTAAAGTGTAATAGATTCCTTAGACTCTAAGAGATAATTGTAGGACAGAATTATTTACGACTCGCCATAAAGAGAAGGCGTTTGCATAAATCTCTTTTCAAGAACGCGGAATGCACAAAATTCTAGTAGTTCGTCTGAAGACCGGCTACTATCATTTCGGAAAAGACTAACTTAGAAGAATAGTAAATATGGATGCGGATATCGGCAAGATAAATTCCTCCTCATGTCAGAGACAATGATTAACCACAAAGAACCAGTGCTTAAACTAGAGGCAAGATCTGGTAGTTTACTTTGATAGTCTTATCAAAATTTGGGTGTGTGCTTACATAATGAAGTAGAGTATGTGTTTATGCACAGCACAGTTTCACTCATAAGGATAACTACTTGACTTATGATATGGAGTTAGTTAAGGATCTTGATAGAAAAACCCATACTATGATAAGTAGCTAACGCTGTCATCTCAGGGAAGATTGAAGAGATTGTCGTTAATACCGACTAAAGATTTTATTCAAATCAGAAACGTGCACCTAGTGACGATAAAGAATTTATATAATGGTAAGTTACTTACAAGATAGCAAGTTGAAGCAAAGCATTAGAATGTTATATCCTCTATGCTTAGTCAAATCTCGAGGACGAGATTCAAATAAGATGGGGAGAATGTGATACCCGACAAAATAAAAAGTATTATTATATTCCATAAATGAGATTAAGACATGTTTAGGCTGGATTAAGTGAAGACTAAGACCCATAAGTTAAATATATTATTTTAAGCTAAGAATGAAGGGAATATATATATTGTAAAACATGTGAGAAGTGAGACAGAATAAAGAAATTCCGGTGATAAATGACGGAGAAACGAACGTATTCGGTTAAACATGTGAAAATTCAACCTGACATTCGAGAAAGTGTCCAGGGGTGAATCCATTTGAATATTTTATAGGATCGAAAACCGAGAACGTAGGCGAAAACGTGGCTCAATTCTGAGTTATACCGAAGCGGTAAAATGCAAATTAGTATTTTCGAACACGGTCGTTAAATCCCATGTACCGATGAGCTTGTAAAAGTTGATATTATCTCCATAATTGAGGTTTATTAGTTAGATAAAATAAATCAAATAGACACCATAAGTTTGGATGAGTTGTTTTTGGGAAAAACAACTACACTAGTTCTATTAATTTCGGAGTAAAACTGAACCGACACCGGGGGTAACGATCATCAATAATTTATTAGCGGAAATCATAGGCTAGCGAGACAATTTTAAGGCGAGATTGAAATAAACATTTTGACGAAATATATTTGGAAAATATAACGTCACTATAGATAGCGGGTTCGTTGAAGCGAGAGATCGAAATGCGATCGCAAAACGCGTTTAAAACCGCACTATATAAGTGGGCCTACCCCCACTTTACATTCATTTCAACCTCATAATTCTGCATTTTAGAGAGAGAATGTTAGAGAGAGGTTAGAGAATTCAAGCAAGGTGGCCGGCGGCCGATGGCGGTCCGGCGGCGGCCGACGGTGGCCGGTGGTGGTCCGGCGCGGTGGTCCGGTGGCGGCTGAAGCCCGTCTTCTACTCGGAACCATTTTTCGACGTCCCGAACGCGATGGTAAGCTCCGTTTGTCCAAAATTTGAGCTTAAGTTTGTTAAAAACTCGTTTTAAAATCTGGACAGATTGTATTAGTCTTACATGTCCACAAAGATCGGTCTATAACCGAAGATCTAACGGTCCGATCATCTTGATATTTTTACAGTGGGTTCATAACCCATAGATAATTACTTTGAACGGCGGAGATGAGGATCGGAGTTGCTTAGGCTGGGTTTCTAAACCCGTTTTAGTGTTCAGTTCGCTGGGCGGATTTTGAAAACGCAGCTCTGAAGAAATGAAGATTCCCGGAGATATGACCGTCGGATTGAGCTGAAATTTTCGGTGAACCTTTCTAATGTATGGATACTTGATTCCACCGAAGGGATCGATGATCAGAAGTTTAGATGGTGAGTTATAAGCTTCGTAAGTTACTGGTCAAATTTTAGAACAAAAATAGTTTCTTAAAATGAGTTGCATGTAGGTTTTGAGGTATCATATGGACGATCCGAGACCGGAGAAACGTTCGTGCCGCAAAAATGAACGCGTTGGTATACCCGGATCACATTTCATGCGGGTTTTGAGCAGATTTATAGACTCGAACCGTACGCGAGGAGGTATATCTTTAAGTGTTGAAAAAGATAGATAACAAGAAAATTAATATAAATATTGTTATCGAAAATAACTTGGACAAAATGTTGTTAATAATTATTTAGAAAACCGCTAGATAATATCGAGTGATAAAAATGGTACATTGAGACTTGGACGATTTCGTGTGTTTGTATATATTTATAAACACGATATTTGGACTGAAATAGTTTAACCGGATAGTGACCACAATTAATATTAAAAATAAATATATACTTTTAGAAAATGTAAATTTTTATATAAAATATGAAAACAAAGTTTTTATATTAAGAATATTAATATAACACGTTTCGGTATAAATAATAATAACGATTATGTTATGTTTTGTTAAGAAAGTTGTATATAATATATTTGTCAGAATTCAAACACTCGTCTATTAATAAAAGAATATTATAGTTTAAAATAACTATTTATACTTTTATTAAATAACGTCCAAGTGTAGTTTCAAAATCATATATTAGTTTTACAACGATTATTTGAAACTATGGTGTTCCAATATATTTATAAGATATTTTAAAACATTCGATTCAGTTACGATTTTTCCTAAACAATAAAAGTTTGTAACTTAATTATTAAAATTATAATAAATAAGACACGTGAGGATAAATAAATTAAGTTATGATAGGATTTCATTTGTATCTATGTTTATGTGTTAATATACTTGGTATTAAACATAGGAATCCGGTTATCATTTGGATGACTATTAATAAGATCTTGCCGTTGATTGGCATATTATCACACATAAATGTTATTTGAGCTGAGGCAAAGGTGAGTTTTCTCATAAATCCCCTTGTTTTATTGATTTATAAATGTTTTTGGGGGAAAAGTATGTAAAGAAAGGGCTATATATTTTACAAATTGTGTTAAATGGGATGAGTCAATATGAAAGGAAAAACCGTTAACCTAGAGAGAAAGGGCCTAAAAATATTGGTAGATCTATCGGGGCGACACCCCCCACTCTTCCAGTCGCTCTGGTTGAAAAGGTGGGAATATTTTGATTTTGGTATGTATCAGGTTTATCATATTGATAGTCATACATGTGTTGTACTCTTTGCTCGTTTACAACTAACACGTTTTGTTTAAGAAATATATAGCTATGTTTGGAAAAATGGAAAATTAAATTCACATTGATAAGAATGGTGAATAATGAAAATTATCATTGATAAGAATGATGAATAAATGGGTGTAAAGTCGAGAACTGTTACATCGTGGTTTTTAATTGAGAAACTCACCAACATTCGTGTTGACAAAATTATTTTAACATACTTTTCAGGTAAATGAAGAAAATGCATGCTTCGTGATGGATTCGGGAAAATTGTGTTATGCGTTTGAATGAATGATAGTTGGACTTGTAATTTAAAATAGAACCGTTCATGTTTGACACGTGTAAAACTCTGATATTTAATAAAGACCAACTAATGGTTCATTATTTTGAATATGATTGGCTGAACAGCGTCTGTCACCGCCCAAATTAACAAAATTAAGTCTTCCGTTGCCAAGTTAACGATTTTGGGGTGTGACAAAAACAATACACAAAAGAGTGATAAAAAAGCTTTATAATTTTTAGATTAATATTTTAAAAAGAGACCATAAAATACAAAAAAAAAATGTTAAATGAGAGTAATATGTCAAACAAAATTGTTAAATGAAATAAAAGTTAAGGATAAATAAACAAATAAAATAAAATAACTTTATAGTTTTTAATTTAATATTTTTAAGAGAGACCATAAAATGCAAAAAAAAAATGTTATATGGGAGTAATTACGTCAAATAAATTTCTTAAAGAAAATAAAAGTTCAGGGGAGTAGTATTACAAGTAGAGAGGGGGGGGGTACGTTTAGCCTAACTCTTTTATAATTTTATGTTTCATCTTTTAATTAAGTAATCAAATGAAAAATATACCATGTTCGGTGATCTTCAACAATACTACGGGGGTGTTTGGGATTTGCCTATTTAACTCAAAAATGTGTTTTTTTGGTTATAGGTGCTTATTTACTTATGACCTTTATAAAAGAAATATAAAAAAACTGTTTGGATGAACTTTTATGGTCAGAAAAGTCAATAAACAATAAATACAATGATAAATATAATAAAAAACACAATATATCGCAAAAATATAACATAATGTTGAGCACTATAACACAATATCAAGAAAAGACACAATGTAAAAGAAAAAAAAAACAATCAACGACGAAAATAAACAAAAACAAAACTATTAAAAAAAGACATAATGATCTTTTTTTACGTGAGAACGAGAAAGATAGGGGAAACATTCTTGTTTTTTTTACTTTTCTATTTTTATATTTTAAATTTTGAGTTATGATTTTTATTAATGTTTTATGATTTTTAGGTGTTTTATTAAACCACAAATCTTTCTCACTCTTTTTATTTTTTATTTTTTGGAATAACTTGACCATATAAAGATAATATATGTTATTTGATATTTTTATCATTTTTATATATAATAATAGATATTATATAAATACATATTAAATATATTATATTAAAGTTATATAAATAATAGGCTTGTGAGCCAACTTGAGCTCGATAAGTGAAGTTCGGGTCGGGACTCGTTTATTAAACAAGATTACTTTTTTAGGCTTGAGCTCATTTAAGCTTGGCTTGATTATAGCTTTTAGCAAGTCAATCTCGAGTATATTATAAACGACTTGGCTCGTATAAACACATATCTGACCCGTCCATTTTGGCACATTGAAGTTAGTGTTTTATCCATTTTTTATCCATTGGGATATTACACCTTGTTAACAATCCCCCTGATGTTAGCAATGATGAATTTGCTTTGGTTTTGGAAGATTGCCAAAGGAACGATAAAAAACTCTCACCAACTTAAGAATATAGGGCTAGTACGTCTAATTTGTTCTACGTAATTACGTATACTCGTAAATTCATAATAATATGCACTTTTTGTTGCTTGAGATACGAGTATTTTTTTTAAAAGATAAATGTTTAATTTTTTATGTTTGAGTAAAGAACAAAATCTGTAATTTACTCTATTTTGCCAAGGATAAAATAGTCTATGTGCGTGCACTTAAGTCTTAACCTCAAACACTACTGTCCATTCATTTCAAAGGACACCAGTGTTACGTGATGTAAACTGTTGGGGATCCAACTTCTAATTTTTATAATGTGGGGAGTAAACGTGTAACATACAGGGGCATGCTCTAGAAAGTGTGTTTGAAATGACAAAATATGATGAAATAAATTAACTTTCATGATACAGTAGAATGAAAATGAAAATGAAAATTAAAAGTCGATAGAACTGGGAATATAATTTTTATGTATTTTTTATAATGATTTATATTTATGTATAGTTTAATTATTTATAGTTTATTGCTAATTTTTAATTAAAAATTAAAAAGTTTTAGGATGATTAAAAAGATTGACACCACCATTTAGAGTAGTCTAGAGTAGTTTAGGTTAAAACTTATGTGACAGTTCAAAATTGATAAGATATTATGCTAGACTTTAAGTTGAAAGGAGCACCCCTCTCCCAAAGCAAAGGTAGTAAGGTACCGACCATGAAATTAATTCTATTGATAATGATTAAGATTGATAGTACAATCTACTCTTTGTTCCATTCCATCCTTTGGGTTCAATTTTGATTTCAATAATTTTCTTTGAAATTCTTATAAAATATATAATATTGGTGTGTATATATTCCTTTTGATCCGTGAAAGTGTTTTTATTACAGCTAGGGCCGTTAACATACGAGTTATGCTCGCTTTAGCTTTGGGTTGAGCGTGAAAAACTAACAAATTAGCTCCGCTCAAAAACTTGTAAAATGCTTAAATTTAAGCTCGAACTAAGCTAAGATAATACTTAACTCTTGCATATATATATATATATTGATATATATATATATATATATATATATATATATATATATACACCATCTACGCAAACCAAACGAGAAAACTCCCCCGAGCTGACTCAAAATTTATACTAGCAAACTCGGCTCTTCTCGAAAGTTATATATAAACTGTTTTGAAAGGAGCTTTTTAAATAGGATATTTTCGAATGAGTTGAAAGATACTTTTAACATTCACTTAAAATAAGTTGGCATATGGAAATTAATGTCGGCCCCGCAAAAACCCGTTTAAAATTAGTTGGCATATGAAATTAATGAGTTGAAAGATATTTTTAACATTTGAAATTAATAAGCTATGCTAACTGCTATATATTCTAGTTTTTTGTTTCCTCTTTCAATAATCAAACGAAAACTACATTAATAACATTGAGTACGCAATCTTCAACAATATAACTTAATCATAAGCGCTGTAGAAATTAAAGAACATTCAGTATGGAAAGAGGTGATCTGGAGTTTGGACAAGTAGAATCGGTTGTTGCCTTTCAATATTAATCCAACATTAGTTGTATATACCTTTCAAAACTAATTATGAAGTTGTTGCCTGTTGGGTCTAAAATCAGGTCCCACCTTTGACCTGGGCAGACATGTGTCCAGTAAGGTGACCGGATCGACGTCCGGTTCAATTCTGAGAAACATTGATTTTCAATCATGATGATGGTGATGATGGAACATCTTAGGGGTGACAATATGGTGCGTCAAATGGGTTGGGTCATGAGTGGGATGGCATGCTAAAATTGATGAATTCAAACATTATTCATATAATTATTGTCATCAAAGAATCAATATTAATCTTGAGACACTTAAAACCAAATAACCTGAATGTGGTCCATGCAATAAGTAAATCTAGATCCGGTTGACGATTTGTAATAAAATTTTAAACATTTTAAAAGGGACCGCAGGTCATAAATGGTTGTAAAAAATTTTAAGCATGCAACGATCAATTCAGTGGATGAGCACGTTGTATTGAAGTTGTAAGAGGGTTTAACACGTAGATTATACGTTTTTTGATAGCTTTTACACCAAACGGTTAATCCAACCCGTTTATTAATCCGTTGGTGGATCGTATGTATTGTTGCTCATTTAGGGATCATGACGAGCACCAAGGAGGACCGTGCCTACCAACTTCTTGATGTTATTGTCGAAAAGGGAAAGTGCAAAAATAGCCGACCTCGCCCATCAATTTACATGGCACCTGATATACTACGAGATCTTAACCCAAGATCTTTTGAGCCTCGAGTGGTCTCTATTGGACCTCTCCACAGAGGAGACAAGAAGTTGCAAGCATTTGAAGGGCATAAACCATGCTACATGTTTAACCTAATGCAACGTACAAGAGAATGCTCACAAGAGAATATGTTAAAACTATGTGTACAAAAGATGTACGAGTCAAAGGAAAAAATCAAGGATTTTTATGCTTTGGAGTTCTATAATGAGGCTAAACTTGTCAACATGATGATTGTGGATGCCTGTTTCATACTTGAATTCTTATTTGTTTTTAAGAAAAATGATAAGAGCCAAAATAAGGAAGGAATATTATTATACAAAAACTTATTGTTTGATTTGGTATTGCTAGAAAACCAGATCCCATTCTTTGTTCTTGAGGAAATATTTCAGTGCACTTTATTGAAATACCATCCTAGTCACTCCCTTCTTGAACTTATCCATCCACTTCTAGATGTCGTCAACATCTTTAAAATAGAAGGCACTATCAACTATATTCCTATAAATGAACCTCGTCATATTCTTAGTCTTCTACATCAATTTTACAAGCCTCCGGTTGATATTACAAAAGGTGGAGTCCTCCGAACAATATTCCCTTCGGTTACAGATCTTGATAGGGCAGGGGTGAGCTTTGAACCGAACAAAAATGCAAAATGGCTTATGGGGATGGAAGTGAAACTGAATAGGCTGCAATGTGTTTTTCAGTTTTGGAGTAAACCAATTTTGAAAATGCCGGTGTTAAAGGTTGATGACAACACTGACTTGGTTTTAAGGAATCTCATTGCATATGAGCAGTCGGGTTCAAATCATGATGCTTATGTTACATCATATGCCTTTGCCTTGGATTCGTTGGTGGATACTCAACCAGATGTTGCCAAGTTGGTAGACTCGAAAGTCCTTCTTAACTTTCTGGGTTCAGATGAAGAAGTTGCTAATTTCATCAACAGCATGTGCAAAGATGCTGTATTGGAGAATTTCTTTTACAAAAATCAGTGGGAAGCATTGAATAATCACTATGAAGGTTATTGGACGAAAAATATAGCGATGTTGAAGAGGAATTACTTTGGCAGTCCATGGAGTATGATTGCTCTGGTTGCTGGAATAATCCTATTTGTTCTAACAGTGGTTCAGACCATCTTTACCGTTATTCCTCCATGAAATAACAAGCCTATTTACTGTAAGTTTTATCTTCTTTTTTCTTTGTCACTTTTAGACTAGATGTACTTAAGACTTAATATCATTTATAAAATTCATAAAATTAGAATCATTATTACTTTAATTTAACACTTGTTTGATTGGTTGTAAATGAAGAAATGTATTGGAGCTGGTTTCCTTAAGTTGCATCAGTTACCTTTTTAAATTACTTCAACATGTATATAGAAATTTAAAATTCCAAAGAAATCCAAGTCTCTCTCAATGGAGCGTTTGGTTTATAGATGAAGTCAGTTTGGAGTTTTAAACAATTGTAAATCTCTCTACTCTCAAGTTCTACTTTTTGAAGTGTTTTCTACCCAAGAACCGATTGTTATAATATGCATGTGTACTTTACATTACGCTAACAAGTTGTCCTTGGATGTTGCTTCAACTAATTAAGAAACGATTTCTGAATTTTGACATATTATAGGGAGGATGTTTATAATATGCATGTGTACTTACTAACAAGTTGTCCTTGTTGTACATGTTCAGGTGTCGCGCAGACAAATAATTTGCAGCTCGGTATTCTTATATGGATGGGTGCTTATAATGTGTTATCTGTTTGTGTAATGCTGTACTTGAATTATGTACGTTTGGATGAGTGCTTATAATTATTGTCTTTTGAAACGTTTTCAGTATTTTAGGCATTTGTATTAGAACCTATATTTCAATGTTATGGATAAATAATTGTTATTGATTGCCTATTTAAAATGAATTATTATAACTATTTAAAACATATCTTTGAAATTTTGGGGTTACATTTGCACTAGTTGCTTATACATTTCAACCCTAGATTCCTCACTGTGTAAATACTACTAAGGAGTCGTGGAATTAAAGTAGTCTCAGAAATAGTTGAGATAATCGTCTTGTCCTAACATACACTCTGAGATAATCCCAGATTCATCTTAACGACCTAACGGTTTTATGACGCTTGGCATAATATGCGTTTATCATCACTCTTTTCATAAGCCAATTGCACTGTTTGCCTGACCATAAGCGACTCTTTGAATGAATTTTTGAAGAATACCGGAATCCAATATGACACTAATGGAAAAACTCATTTGTTCATTTAATCAAAGGTCCTCGTCTCATCGACATTGAGGTAATTGTTACACCAACACTCAATTCTCAACATCTTAAGTTGAATGATGATGATGCTTCAGAAAAAATACACCACAAACTCTAAAATTAGAGTTAATTGAAAGGAGATATACAGCTTCTACTCAAAGAGCCACACTTTATAAAAACATTTTCCCCCTCTAATGAAATTTCTCTTCAATTCTCTGCTTTAGTGTATGTCTTGTAAAACCACAAGTTGGAATAAGCTGCCTTTAAACGTTGAAAATCAGGCATATTCTATTCTAACTAGTGAACAATACTACTTTTCAAAACCAATCTTTATCGATTTGGTAACTAATGTAAAAGCAACGACCACAACAAAAGGAATACCATATTTTATGTTTCCTAGGTTCCTCATGATGTACCTACAAAAGGTATTACCCAAAATGTTTCCTAGGTTCCTCAGTGATGAGGTCTTTGCTAGGATAAAAGATTCCAAGTCATCAACTTTGGTTGATGAGGAGGAAGCTATTGATGCAACAACTGTTGCACAAGAGTCTAAAATTGGTTAGCCCACTGCTCAAGTTGAACTAAGTGTACAACCTAGCACTTTGCAAGCCACACCCGTTCCAAAAAGAAACGAATAAAAAGAAAGTCAAAGCCAAACTCCCCATCGAACATCCCAAAACAGGCAATTTAGGAAGATGAGGCGCTTTAAGAGCCTGTGGTACCACAAATTGATGCAAATCCAGACTTTGGTACAAGTTTTTGGTGCAGATACAATTGAAGATGTATGTCAAACTACTGTTGCAGGGGATGCAGATGAGACCATTAAGTTGGTTGATGCACCAATAATAAAAGAATTGACTGCTAAAATCAAAGAGTTGAGTACTGAGGTTTTGGAGCTCAAGAAGCTCATCGCCAGCATGTCTCAATCTCAAGCCTAACGGTCCCTTGATCGTACCTAACTGTTGGCTTCCATCAAGAGTGAATTTAAACTGCCATAAATACTTTATTCGCTCAAATAAAGCCGCTAGCCACACAAAGCTCTAGCATCTCAGAGGGTATAGCCACCTCTACATCAGAGATAGCCGAGCTACAAACCTTCATCAAACAACAATTTCAAAGGTTTATTTGTCTATTCTAATAAATGAATTATGTCTATGTGATTCCCCAATTGGTATAAGTTTGGTCGGTTAGTTCATTGCGTTCATTGCATTTACCTGAACCTGAAGTGTTGTCAGTGTTTTACAACCAAATCAAGCCTACTCTTAGAATCACAATATTAAAAAGTTATGATTCGACTGAGTTTGTTTTAAGGAATCTTATTGCATATGACCAGTCGGGTCTAATTGTCTAAATCATCATTATGTTACATCATATGCCATTGCCATGGATATGTTGGTGGATACTAAAGGAGATGTTGTCAAGTTGGTAGACTCAAGAGTGATTGTCAACAATTTTGGCTCCAATGAAGAAACTACTAATATCATCAAAAACATATGCAAAGAAGTTATAGTGGTGGATTTCTTTTATGAAGAACAGAGGGTAAAATTGAGTAACTACTGCGATGATTACTGGCCAAAAAATATAGCGAGAATGAGGAAAAATTACTTCAGTAGTCCATGGAATATGATTGCTCTGGTTGTTGGAATCATCCTATTTGCTCTAACCGTGGTTCAGACCATCTTTACCATTAAATCTGCTTGAATTTTACTATAAGTTCTATCTTCTATTTTTTCTTAGTCACTTTTAGACTAGATATAATTAAAAGTTATTATCGTTCATAAACTTCGTAGTAACTGGAAATGGAATAAATTTCATTTTAAGATGTATTGGTTGGTAGAGATGAAAGTTAATGCCTTTGAATTCCATCGATCAGTTTTTATTTTCGAATGTTATTTTGAAATCTCACTAGAATATTAAAATTCAAATGAATTTTATAGATCTGGGTTTGTAGATGGTGGTTAGTGACCATTTTTGGTAAAACAACACAGGCCAGGTTCGGCCTATTGTATACTTTGACTTGGGTCAAACGAACTAAACATATACAAATCTGGGGTAATTTGGGCATGTTAGATCAATTTTTCGGTTCAATGAGACAATGACAGGCGTCACGCTAGGCCCTTTGTATAATTATGACCATTGAATAGACACATTATCTTCGTTTAATTAGTTTCTTAATAATATTAATCTTTCAGTCCGTTACAGGTAAGGCACCAAAGGCTCTCTTTGTTTGCGATTATTCAATCTCTTTTAAGCGGTCAAGTTCAGTTTTACATCCTTATTGTTCATTTCATAGAGGTCACAACGCCCATTGTGAATTTAAGATGGTAATAATCGACATACTAACAATTTAATAATTTGTTTATAGTTCCAAAAATCTAGATGTAGCCAGGAAGAACTTCACACTCCACACTTGTTGAATGGGGTTGCAATGTTTATAGGGTCGTTGGTAATGTTTGTCATACCATAAATCTTTTTATAAAGGGTAAATTTGTCTTTTAGGTGATAAGTGTTGACAAGTTTGAGTTCGCGCAGGTGGCGAGGGTCATCTTGTTCGTCTTCTTTTTCTACCACATGTTTATACATTCTGACCAGGTGCATATTTTATCTGGCGATTTGGCCTATTTATTTACGAATGAGTTGACTTGGTCAAATGGGTCATAATTTGCTCAAAAACTAAGTTTGATGCATGCAACCTTCTTGATTTGACCGTACTCATCATCCAACTTATCTGACCCAGAGCTTGACTAGGCTTGACCTCGTCTCATTTAACTTACATTTACAAGGGCTCTCAAGGTTGCTCATGAGTAGTTTTTTAAGGTTGGCCCGGCTTGTATGTTATTTTATAGTTAATTTATAATTAAATTATATATATATATTTATAGTTAAAACCTGTATATATAATAATATATGTTATTTTTCATATTTTTATATATAGTTATAAGATATTTTATAAATATATATTAGATATATTATATTAATATTAAAATTATATAAAATATAGTCTTGTGAGCTAGCTTGAGCTCGATAAGTGAAGCTCCGGTTCAAACTCATTTACTAAACAAGCTTATTTTTAACCTTAAGCCTGTTTAAGCTTGGCGAGTTGACTCTATTCGAGCTTTTAGCGAGCCGGTCTCAAGTAGTTCAAGAGCGGCTTGTCTCTTTTACACCCTATTTGACCCGTCCATTTTGGCATATGTTTTCAAGTGAAGCTAGTGTTTTATCCATTGGGATATTACACTTTGTTGACAATCCCACCAATGGTAGCAATGATGAATTTGTTTTGGTTTGGGAAGATTATCGAAGGAATAATAAAAACTCTC
This sequence comes from Bidens hawaiensis, assembly GCF_021521415.1. Taxonomy (NCBI): domain Eukaryota; kingdom Viridiplantae; phylum Streptophyta; class Magnoliopsida; order Asterales; family Asteraceae; genus Bidens; species Bidens hawaiensis. Next base: position 93,878 of record NW_027499360.1, read on the forward strand.
ACAAGTTAAGAAAACAGAGCTAATTATGGAATCCTACTGTTGATTCGTAATCAAGGTTAAACTTCAAAGTTCAATATGTTCTATGTAATTAGTTGTATATTCTTATAACAGTAAACTGTGCTTTGTTTAACTTTGCGGTTTTAATTAAATAGTTTCAAATTTACGATTTCCCTCCCTTTGGTTTCATTTCACTTGCAATTAAACCCGACTCCACAAACCACGTTAAGTCTGGTTGTTATACCCATCAGCGTGCCCCTCAAGTGAGGGTCGATTTTGTCCTTTTTTTCCAATATACACCCTAACCCCTCATGTGAGGGGGTTTGCGAATTAGGGCTAAGGATTATTTGGAAGAAAAAAGACAAAACCGTCCCTCATATGAGAAGCATACTGATGGGTTTAAAAACAAGAATTAACAGGGGTTAGTGTAGTCGGGTTTAATTGCAAGTGAAATGAAATCACATGGATGAAAATCGCACTTTACTTTTCTTATAATATACATTTTTTTTTGCTCGATCTTGAGTTTATAAATAAATTTAGGTTTCTTGTATTAACAAAATTCGTATCTTAAGATGTGTTGTTTTACAACAAAATTATGAAACCAGTAACTTTTCTGGGTATTTTATATTTTTATTATGGTTATGTTAAGTTGTTAACATATATAGGAATAGGATACGTAAAACATGTGAGGCATCTGTACTTCCGCGTATCAAAATTTTACATTATTGATTTAAAAGCAAAAGTATTTCGCGTGCGATTTTTTCACTCGCATGATATCATTAATATATGCCTACTAAAGATTTGATACATAAATCCAACATTCAGTTAACATTGTTAGTGTATTATATTGATAATTTCGGACTCCAAGTCACAAGTCAGTAAACTTGAAGTATCAATATTGACAAGTCGATCATAGTTAGTTATGTTTCCTAATTGCATTGTAATTAAAACATGTAATATCTTGGCTAGCAAGTTAGGTTGGTTTATATAAACCAAATTATGATTAGACATTATAGAACATATGAGATGTAATCAAGTTAGTGTTCATCAAGCTGAGAAACATGAGTTATGTTTAATATTTGAGTTATATTTCCTCTATAGTATATTGAGAGTTATTCAATATTCGCTTCAAGTGTATTTACGTTTTGGCGAGTTATATCGATTCGTTCTTAAATTGGTAGTCAAAGACGAAGTGTTTTAGCTGATACTCTTCAAGAGCCGAAGATCATGCTTTCTTTGTTGTGAGCATCAATTTACGTTATATAAGAAATGGTTTATATATAAAGCACCTGCCATTTTTAAGCTCATAACTTGATAATGATCTATACTTATATCTTAAAGTTAACTAGTTTTATACCGGTCCGGTGGCCGGGTTGTTTAATGTCATAATGACAAAACAATCATTTTTCGCATTCTAAACCCAAATAGTCGATGCTTAAGACAAAAGTTCAACTCGTTGAACTTATGAGTAAAAAAACGGACCCCAAATCAACGACAAATATAAGCAATAAGCTTAATTTTCTTTCCAGCAATTCATCATTTAACACAGAAAAGGTACATGGTCAAGTTCAGCAAGATGCTAACATACAAGCATTTACATACTTTCTTTAACATATAAGACACATAGGTCATGGTAAGTGACCCAAAACAACTAAACAGAGTAGAGATCAATTGCTTTCACAACCATGTAGCGAGTCTTCTTTGTTGACGGGCCAGAACTTGGGGTTTCTCATTGTGGGGATAATGATACCAACTTTCCTTGTCTTCAATGTATTCCTTGCTCCTAGTTCCTCCAACCTTTGAATTTGCTTATTGCATTTTACATGATATTCATTTTTGCCCTTTGTCATTTTTTTGATAAACTAATTCCTTTGGGTTGTTTTCTTAGATCCCGTACATCCTAAGTACTCTTCCTAATTTTGCAGTGTATCATACCTCAGACCCCCTATCCTTTGGCTCTTCTATCCACTTTTTTGACATGTTGCTGATGTCACCTCTTAAGCAGTATTTGATGCACATCCTTTTTCAATTTTGTTCTCTCAATTTTCTCGTTTTTTTCACACGAAGGCAAAAGAACACGAAAGGAAGTATTCTACCATAAACCAATTGAAGACACCCACAACCACAATAAATTCCCTTAGTGATCCAAAACTCATGCACACACTCCCACCCCAGATTGTGGTACGATAGATGCTACACACTCACACCAAATTACCTTCAAATACAAAGAAAAAAAAAGCGAACAAACCATCAAATACAAAGAACAAAATAAAAAAAAATAGAAAAAGAAAACATATGAAGTTTATAATCATCCAACCTTCAATGCATACCATCATTGATCATCTCCTTTATAATCATCCAACATCCTAATGCACAAAATTAACCGCAAATAGAAGCAATAATTGGTGAAATTCATCTGGATTGTCATTTCAAACGAAGGTTAGACATAATCACATCAAATATCAAGTGTCAAAACCGTAGAGAAGTTCATCTAAATTCAAAATCGCACCTCAATTTCAAGTAGTACCTTCACAATTTCAACCTATTGGATACAAGAAACGTGATTGTTAATCTGATGGGGAACATATTCGAACAAATCAAACAACACATATATATTTTTCTTTCAAATATGAATCTGAGATTAGTGCAACTTGGCGTAACCCTAACTGCAATATAAATCAAAATAAAGGGTGAGACAATAGTCATTTCTTACCTTGAAGATATGGTACCACGGTAATCGAGCAGAAACAACAACGTGCGGCTGTGAACCAATAATGTTAACGATTATTGAGCTACTAGAATTTAATTGCTTTTAGGTAATCCTCCATCTGAGATGGCGGATTACATGTACACGCAAGCATGCTTTCCACGTGTGTCTCCAAGTCGGATGCCATGTCAACGGGTAATACACGTGGAATCCTCTATCTGAGATAGAGGATTACATAAACTCATTTTACCAACATTTACCGTATGGAATCTCCTTTTTTACCTCCAGGACACGTGTCACACACCTCCTGAAATCCTCTATCTCAAATAGAGGATTGTCACACAAGGAATATATGCTCATAACCCTCGTGAATGAATTGTATTTAACCTTCATAATAAGTAAATTTCATATTTGTACCATAGAAATGTATTCAACTTTCTCGTGAATAAAACCCATTTTTATGAGTGAATTATCTGCATTGAACTTTTAAAATGTAACTATAGGAGTTCTCCATCTTTACATTTAAAGATATGATTATAACTATTCTTCACACACACTTAATACAATATTAATTAACTTTTAATGTCAACGAATATGTTACATATACGTATAGTTAGTTAGGGGCTGAGATAAAATAACAATATATTGTATAAATCCTTTACTTCATTTTTAATATAATACATTACATTAAAAACAATAAAATGCAAATTATCGTTTGAATTTGCATTTTATTGTTTTTAATGTAATGTATTATATTAAAAATGAAGTGAAGAAGTTATAAAATCTATTGTTATTTTATCTCAACCCCTAACTAATTATACGTAAATGTAGCATATTCGTTGACATTAAAAGTTAATTAATATTGTATTAAGAGTGTTTGAAGAATATATAGTTACAATCCTATCTTTAAATGTAAATATAGAGGATTCCTAGGGTTACATTTTAAAAGTCCAATGCAGATAATTCACTCATAAAAAAAGGGTTTTATTTACGAGAAACCTGAATACATTTTATGGTACAAATATGACATTTACTGAAGGTTGAATACAATTCATTCATGAGATTTATTAGCATATATTCCTTGTCTGATAATCCTCTATTTGAGATAGAGGATTTCTGGGGTTGTGAATGAGTTTATGTAATCCTCTATCTCAGATAGAGGATTCCACGTGTATTACCCGTTGATATGACTTCCGACTTGGAGACACACGTGGAAAGCATGCTTGCGTGTACATGTAATCCGCCATCTCAGATGGAGGATTACCTAAAAGCAATTAAATTCTAGTCCACTACCTAAAAACACTTTTTTTTTCTCCAACCCATCTAAATCAGCAAAAAAATCCAATTATCAAATATAACAGAGGTTTTTAAGGTTACCTTGGTGTTGAATAGATTATTTATGTTCGGATGGTTCAATAGCTACGTTATCACTTTATAAATCTCTTTGTCTGCAGCGGTTACCATCTCCAGGAAGAAGGAGACGTGGGGGAGAATAAAAAACGTAAAAGAGCGTGAAAGAGAGAACCAAACTGCTATGAAACTACCCCTTCTAGAAGCCTTCGAAGGAGTTTATACGGTTGAGATTGCATGCCGAATACTTTAAACGGATGTGATTTTCTCGAATGTTGGTTACAATTAGTGGGAACAATATAGTATATAATTACTTGGATACGGTCCCTTACTCCCAATGGTATAGTAGTGAATTGCATGTGAATCCATCATCAGCGGGTTCAATTCCCATCGTTCGCCTAGATTATTATATACCCGGCCATAATGCAATAAAATACTTGTACTTAACTTTGAGAAATTACATCCATACAAAGAAATGGTTAATCTGGGTTTGGATTTTTGTGACATTGAAGAGGATTCTGGGTCCAGGTAGATCTTAAATCCATACATGCATGGCAGTGTGTTGTAACAGAAAAAAAAAATGAATTAATGAGTCAATTGGTAAAACTTTAACAATTATAATTTCTTTTTATTTAGTTGAAGTTTTATATTTTCATGGACGAGTTCATTTTTTTTACTATTCAAATCATCATGCTATACACTTTATACGAAACATGAACAAGAATGGTGTCGGTTGAGCTCTGACGATTCTAACGTTTTTCATTTTTCATTATTGGTGGAATGGAATGGTGGTATGAGCTTTGGATGAACAAGTGGGTGAAGTTGATCGGGTCGGCTATCTTGGTCAACTTTGAACTTTCCTTACCTTGATGGAATTCGTGGGAATGTTTTTCGATTCCATTTAATCAAAAATCAACCAAACATAACCACTTCGGAAAAATTTTCGATTTCATTTCCATTATATTTTATGAACCAAACCGAGCATAACCTAACACATCGGGGTATAGAAATTAGAGAATTAAAATTCAAGATAAAAAGATAGTAATGACCGAGAGAATGAAATGGATGATGAAAGAAATGGATCATTACCATTTCATTGTCATGTTTGGTTATCCTGTATGAATGGAATAAACCATTTCTTTGATTTATTTGGTAGACGAGAATAGACGAGTAACAGTTATACAATTCATCAAAAATGACAAAATTGCCCTTGCCTCAAAATAAATAAAATTTAGTAATTACACAGCATTATCCAAATACAACACACAATAAGTTTCTTTCTTCTTCATATTGCTTTACTTGTATGTATGCACCTAAGTTAACAGAATATAAATATAAAAGTTATAATATAATATCATTATAACTTGAAATGGTATATTATTTATTTATTTTTGTTTTTGTAATTTGTTCATTACATGAGTCAAATTGTTTTTGTTTTCCAGATTTGGAGATATATGCTTTGTTCATATGTGTTCAATTTAATTGTGAATCTACCAAGAATAATCAGTTTAAACTAAACAATATCAAACTGCTTACTGACAATCATAAACTCAACAAACTGATTATCTGCTTTTGTAAGAAGTAATTATATTAACGCTAATCGTTCATGTTATATGTATTTTCAGGAAATCATATCCGAAATTGTTTGAAGTTTAATGTGCCAAAAGCCCAAGTTTGTCTGAGATTGACTTTGTGTGATATTGTTATGTACTAGTGTACCTTACTTAATTCGTGCTTTGATACGGGTGTAGTACTCCCACAACGTAATTATTTTTTTCTTTTTAAAAAACATATTTGTTTATCAAGTTGCTAGTTAACGGTTTCAACTAGTTTTATCTTCTTGCCAGGATCAATGGAGAGGTGAGCAAATTTAGTTTTGGCCCAAACCGGTTGGGTTGGATAAAAAAAAGTCAAACCTGGTTTTTGGTAAAACCGATCCAGTTTCAAACCCGGTAAGGGAGTTATGATGTGGTACTAATACATTTGTATGTTGAATATAAAAATATATATATCGTAATAAACAGTTGGTACATCTCGGGTGACAATAGTTAATAGATAGTTGTTCGTAATCGAGTCTTGTATACGTTACATTTATGTTTTGTGTCGTTTATGTTTTAGTTGTTTGGACGAACTTGGCTGTGGCTAACGGACTTGCTGACAAGCTAGGATACGTGAACCTGTCGTGACTATATAAGTCAAGTTCGGTTTAGGTTTTGGGGTAAGACATTAAGCCATTCCACCCGTTTTGTTAATAACGAACAAGTGTGGTCATCTGTTTTGATGTCTTGAATTGATTGTAATCTGTCTACGATCAATAGAAGAAGTGGTTGAAGTATAAATATGCGTGATTGTTCTACTCCTTTATTGCTTCTAATAGTTGAGAGTTCGTATCAGTCTCTTCAAGATCCATTCTAGGGACCTACATAAACGATTAACAAATATTTATTTTTATTGAAACGTGTTTAACCAACACTTAGACCATGTGTAGTCAAAAAGCTCCACTACCAAGCATTATGCGACACGTGACGCCCAGTCAGAGTTATGGTTTTTTACAAAAACAGGCTGTAGTCATAACTCTCCACCCCCAGGCGTTATGTGCTACGTGGCGTCTAGTCACTTTTACTTTTTTTTTTATTACTTCACAATCAATATTTTTATAATATTTACAATGGATATTTGATATAAGTATGGTATTGGTAAAATGGTAGGTAGAATGGATATTTGATATAAATATTAATATTGATTTAAGTATGGTTATGTATCTCTATCTTCTTCTTCCTTCTTCTCTGTAACTCACCCACCCAACCTTCACCACCATAACTCACCCACCACCACCGATCATAACATAAACCACCACCACCACCACCACCATAACTCACCCACCACCATCACCGATCATAAAAATAGCCGATCTGTAACTCCTTCTTCTCCGATCTGTACCTCCAATCCACTCACCAAATCATCCGGTACCTTCGGCGGAGACAACCAACTATGTAGAAAACAGTCAAATTTGTTGATATGCGTGCCATTCTTGCGTTTTGTAGAAAACGCCGGGGAAAAAAATTACATAACGCAGGGGGGACGGTGTACCCCACGTTTTCCTCCATAACGTGGGTGTCAAAGCTGCCAGTATATGTGGTCTTAAATTTTGTAATAAAAATAAGCTGGCACTTGGCATAAATAAAAGTAGGGTCCAACTTTTAAAGGGTTGACCCTTTTGATTTTAGTAATACTGAATACATGTTGAGCTACAAGGTTTGAATCCGAATAATTTATTAAATAAGAAAAAAATAGAATATTTGTTTTTCATAGGACAATCAATCAATCAATCATACCCAGTAAAATCCCACCGACAGCAGAGCTATAGGTAGGGTCTGGGGAGGGTGGAATGTATGCACACCGTACCTCTATCCAAAGGAATAAAGAGGTGGCTTCCAGAGAGACCATCGGCTCTAAGAACATGTGTATGAAGCAAAAAAGGAAATCAAAGTTTAACAGTTATATAAAAAACTACTACTAATTATAATAATATTAATAAAAAGGTCACAGTTTAACCGCAATATAAAAGCTAATAATAATAATAATAAAATATGTAAGGGAAATACCATTATGGTATGTGACCTAAATAAGTTAAGTCTAAGCCCTAAGGTATTCAATTCTCTCTAAAAATTCTTAACTTTAATTCTACTTCTCCACGAATTCCTATCCTCAACCATGTCCTCGGAGAGGTTTAGGTCTATCAAATCATGCCTAATCCTCTCATCCCAAGTCAATTTCGGTCGTCCTCTACCCCTCCTCCCCTCTATAGTAATGTGATGCTCTCCATAATCAAATGATAAGTTATATATATAATTGATGCGGGAACGGAAGCATTCAAATGGCTCATGACACTTTAGTTAATCAAAGATTGATAAACTGAATCATAGGTTCCAAGAACAATATTCTTTTATATAAACTTAATCAAAAAACTAATTAAAACAATAAACCATAACATCCAATTTATACTAAAGACTATCTTACTAAACAAGAAAGATAAATATTAGGAAATTTGAATTTTAAACGAATAATAAAAGATATTAAAAATCTGATATTCAAATAAGGAGATATCTTGTATCATACTCCCCGTCTTCGAAAAAACTCGTCCTCGAGTTTTGCCTCCAGGGTCAAACGGAACATCAACCCGCTTCTCATCTATTTTTATTATTATCACGACCCACTTAAACATTCCAACGTGATGGAGTGCATTGCCCAACTTTAAAATTGTACCACCCGGGTCAAAGGGAGTGTGGATTCGCGTCCTATCCACCGCCGACGTTACTCGCTTAAATAGTTCAGCTCCCACTTCCGTTATTTTTATTGTGATGAACCTATATTGAATCCATGGTTTTGCTCCAAATTTATTCTTACACCCTACATTTAATAATTCCCGTACAGAACTTTCATGCAATCTAGATTTTATTTCCATGTATGCAACTTTAGTAATATGCCTCACCATATCTTGTGTATTATTTAAACAAATTTTATTGACATGCAAACCCACATCAGAATCCTTATCACCAATTATCGAAATCCTTTTTTCACTTTGATTTTGAGTTTCCACTAAAATCGGAGCAAAAGTCAAATTACCTACTATTTGAATTCTCGTGATATCAGACAACACCATAGGCATCATCGTGGACGGACTTTGAGATCCGATAGTAGCCGCCGCACCATCTAGAACCACCATATATTCTTCCTCTTCATCGTAGTTATCAAACACAGGTGGCGAATCCCAGCTAAAATCACTACCGGATGGATACGCAAATAAACAGTTATCATCATCAAAATCAACCTTGTCTTCATCAAACCTCGGCCCCTCTTCATCGAGCCTCGGTCCGTCTTCTAATACACACTCTGGATAGATTGGTTCATAGAACCGGGGTGCTGCTCTCCGTCGCCACCTTCGTCCCAGACGACGGTGCTCGACTCGGTTTCCGCCTTGCGCATCTCCCGTTGTAACTCGAGATCGCGGACTCATTTTCGGAGCCGTTTGATCTCCTCAAGATCACGTACTCGTTGTCGGAGTCGTTTGATTTCTTCAAGATCATGAACTCGTTGTCGGAGTCGTTTGATCTCTTCAAAATCCCGCGGGTCGGGATGGATTCCACTGCTGCCTTTCGCGGCGACTCTGCTAGTAGAATGCCAATATCTACCGTGGGCACGTGAATCAGCCATACTTGTGTCGTTGCCTCGGGCGGCGAATCTACGAGCAAACAAGTATTCTTCCTCACGTCGAGCCATTTGAGAACCAAAAGCTCTTATACCAAATGATGCGGGAACGGAAGCATTCAAATGGCTCATGACACTTTAGTTAATCAAAGACCGATAAACTGAACCATAGGTTCCAAGAACAATGTTCTTTTATATAAACTTAATCAAAAAACTAATTAAAACAATAAACCATAACATCCAATTTATACTAAAGACTATCTTACTAAACAAGAAAGATAAATATTAGGAAACTTGAATTTTAAACGAATAATAAAATATATTAAAAATCTGATATTCAAATAAGGAGATATCCTGTATCAATAATACAGCCGGATTTTAATAATAATATACTTAAATCTCATACTCACAAACTCATTCACGTACTATGGGAAACGGAGATTTGGAGCTTGGAGACACAACCCAACGTCTTCATAATGAGGTAAATATCAATCTTCATTAATTTCTCAACCCAGATTCTTTCCGATCTCAGGTAGAATACATGCACGCATCTTGAACTTCAAAAGGCAATACCATTGTGTTTTCGGATAATCTAAATCTTATAAGTTAAAAGAACTTAATTAGGTCGTTAATAAGAGAACATATTTTGAATTGTCCTTCATATTTGGAATTTTGCTCTTAATTACCACAACCAGTGTTGTAAAAGTAGGTTTAGAAGGTTGAGTACTCGTTGAGTAATCGTTACAAGACATGGTGTCGAGGATACTTTCTTTGACTCCGTCTAATTATTGAAATCGATTAAATTTGGTCAACCTTGGCGAAAATCGGATCTATTCTGTCATCTGGAGCCAATTTTGGCTTTTAAAAATAAAGCATAATTCTTATATTTATAATATTAAAAAATGAACATCAATGTTTTAATTAAGAAACATTGGATTTTAATAATCTCAACTATGGACTATTGGCAAATAACAGTCTCAACTAACAGGTTGGTTGCTGACCTTGTCAACTTTTAACATATTTGTTCCCAAAGAGCTGAGACTAACGGAAATTGAATTATGTTAGTCTCCTGTCGTCCAAAAAACATTTTTGCCACAATATTCAACCTTTTTCGGCGCAAAACTCAACCTACACTTGAACACCATTACTGACCACCATATGAACACCACCACCGCTATCATCCACCATCACCACCACCACCGTTGCCAGAAACCTTCTACATGTCACACCTTAACCGATGGAAAAATATGTCTGGACGAGACGTTGATTGTTCATAGCACGCAACACTAATTAAAGTGACAATCAATCAATCAATCAATCATACCTAGTGAAGTCCCACCAATAGCATAGCTATAAGTAGGGTCTGGGGACAATATATTTAAATTCATATTATTAAAATCATTCATCATGATGTCTCAAAACAAAAACAAAACAATCTATATAAAAAAATTAAAATAATAAAATCATTCCAAATGACAATAAGTCCATGTTATTTTTAACAATTAATTGCTATTTTGTCATGTAGAAAAGAACCAGAAAATTCGTTCTATGCCTTGGAATGTGGGTTTGGACTAAGAAAGTCATGAAGCCACTAAAAAGAAAGGGCCGGATTGAGTTTTATTCGCAAAAATTGGAGTCACCAACCTGATTTATATGGCTTTATTGATGGATTATTTGACAAGCAATCAAGTGGTTTAATTAATATATAAAAGGAGAAACGATGTTTATTGCGAGCAATTTTTTGGCGGTTGGAAACCCTACTGCCATAAGGTATTGCAGAATAGAAGGCAGAGTTGGAGTGCAGCTGCTTGGAGGCTATCGAAGATATACCAAAAGTAAAACCCTACTGCCATATTATTCGATGAACCGCAATATTTGTTTTATATCTGTTTTGTTCATTGTTATGATTGGCTAAACTTTTATACTGCCTGAGTTTGAGTTTGGATGAATACTTTTTAGACTTGTTTTATTTTCGATTTGGATTATTATTGATTGGTTCATGCTTTGGTAAGGTTTTTATTTTATTTGGTTGCGATGCATATACGTACTTGTATTAATTTATGATCAATTTATTGTTCCATATGTGTCTTTGTGAATGTCTTTCATGTATGGATGCATATTAGGTTGTTTACTGTGTGTTTACAACTAGTTTATGGTATATAATTAACATATTCCATAGGAAAGGTAATTGAGAGTTTAGAGATACCTTATATTATGTCGCTTGAGAGACGGAGGTAATTAAGTGTCGTCTGTTTTGGTCTTTTGCGGGTTTGGGTAGTGATTGCACGAGAGTGAGTTACCATAGATTCCCTTAGATTCTTACAGGTTCGAATTATAACTGAGTTCAATAAGAATACCCCTTTACGCCTTAGGGTGTTTCGTGATTTGAGAGACCGGGAGGGTAATTGAATCTTTGGGTACCTTAGCATATTTAGGTAAGGTGAGACCGAGAAGTGAACCAAACCATTAAACCGTTGAGTTTTACATGATATTTAGGGGTTCTTAGGTATTGTTGGTGCTTTAGTCCTTAGTGTCATATTTTTAGAGCCTGGTCACCAATCATATATCCAATTCCGAGAGTTTACGAGTTGACTAGTAGGATTCCTTGCCTAGGTAGTTATTTCCCCTATTTAAGTAATAGTTCTATTTGTACGTGTCTAATTTTAGTGTCTAGTTTTAGTTTAAGTATTATTCAGTTTATATTTAATAATTAAAAAACACAAAATCAATTAAATCTATTTATTTAAGTTATTAGTCAAAGTCTAGTTTAGGTGTCGCTAGTGTCCTTTGGGTTCGATATCCGGACTTCATTAGGCTTTACTACAGTCGATGGGTACATTCACCTGTCTAGTGGTCTAGCATAGGAGAGTCTAGATTTATAAATTTAAAACTATTAGGTTATGTTTTTAATAGACCGTTTCGCACATCAGACCTTAGAAATAGCCATAACATATTGATACTATAAAAATAAAAAAAAATGATAAAAATATGGGTAATGTTAAAATACAAAGGAGATAAAAATGAGAAGTGCGAAAAGGATTTGTAACCACACAAAAAACCCCTTAAAATAAATTCAAAAAAAAATAAAAAATCATAACTCAAAATATAAATAAAAAACTAAAAAAAATTAAAAACTAAAATGTTTCCGTCGTCATCCCTGTTCAAAAAAAATAAAAATACAAAAAAATTGACGAAAAGACACAATGCCGAGATCAAAGACACAATGACTAAAATTAACAAAAGACATAGTTACAACTAAAAAGACGCAATAGATCGCAAAATATCGAACATTACCGAACAAAATATAGCAAAATGTTGGAGTAATATAACACAATATAAAAAAAGACACAGTGTTAAGAAAAAAACACAATCAATGACGAAAATAAACACAAAACAAAATGATAAACAAAAAAACATGACTTTTTTTAATTACCATTATGTTTTTTTTTAATGAGAACGAGCAAGACGGTGGAAATATTTGTGTGTTTTTACTTGTTTCATTTTTTAATTAAATTTTGAGTTATGATTATATTTTATATTTGTATGGTTACAAATAATTCTCATCATTCTCATTTTTATTCCTCTTTAAAATAACTTGACCCTTAAAAATATTTAGTACAAAATATTATCAAATTAATACTTTATATTGATACAAGTATACATTTATTATGCAGCTTGAAGTTCAATATGTAGATGAAGCAAAGTCTCTTCAGCCTCCTCATGCTTATGTGCCATGGGTCGGCCAACCACTTTATGATGTGAAGTGATTTATAGGGCTGCTCGCAAGCCAAGCGAGACCAAACTTAGGCTCGTCTCGGTTTTTAAAAACCGAGCTGAAAATTCGAGCTCAAGCTCGGTTCAAGTTTTAAAAAGTTTATATATACAAATGCAAGAAATTTAATATACACAACTGTAGTGTGTATCATCTGTTTCGAGCTTTTTCAAAGCAAGCTTCAAACTAGAGTGAGCAATAATAGTTAAGGTTTGTAACCTGTTTCTATACTAGAAGTCCTAAAATCATGAAAACTTTATATAAATCAGCAAATATGCCGAGATGCAGTAAACGTATATATATGCAATAACATACATATCTTAGCCAAACACAACATTCAAGA